>NC_092739.1:172150858-172450858 GCF_047496795.1 Chiloscyllium punctatum
GTTACAGCGGTATAGGGTGATGGTGAGGCCACACCTGGAGTACTGTGTACAGTTTTGGTCTCCTTATTTGAGAAAGGATGTACTGGCTGTGGAGGGGCTGCAGAGGAGGTTCACTGGGTTCATTCCATCGTTAAGGGGTTTGGCTCATGAGGAGAGACAGAGTAGATTGGGATTATATCCATTGGAATTCAGAGGAATGAGGGGGATCTTGTAAAAGTATATGAAGAGAATGGATAAAATTGAGGTAGAGGAATTTCCACTAGTGAGTGAGACTAGGACAAGAGGACATGGTCTCCAGGTTAGAGGGAACAGGTTTAGGACTGAACTGGGAAGGGACTTCTTTAACCAGAGGGTGGTTAATCTATGGAGCTCCCTGCCCAGGGAATTGTTGATGAGATTTCAGTAATCGCTCTTTGAACAGTAAAGGAATTAAGGGGCAAGGTGAGAGGGTGGGTAAGTAGAGCTGAGTCAGTGAAAAGATCAGCCATGATCATATTGAATGGAAGAGCAGGCTCAAAGGGGCTGAACAGCCTCCCCCCCCCCACCCCACCCCCTCCCTCCCCCCTGCTCCTGGTTCTGATGATCTTGTGTTCTTTGAAGGGCTTTGTAAATGTTGGGTTTTTTGTGTGTTTGGGGGGGGTGGGGGGGAGGAAGATGAGTGTGCATATACAGACAGCACATGGGGGTGATCTATAAAACCTGCAGACTGACGGGGGTGGGGGTGGGAATCTAGCATTAAGACAGTTTCCCCCTCCCCTCACCCAGAGTCAGGATGGGTGCCGAATCCTTGAAGACTGAGATGTCATTGGACCCAGGAGGGTGTGAACCTTTGGAATTGTGTGCACAGGGTGTTTGCTGTGAGGAAGATTCAATGTTATGTTCCATCCTTCCTGTGAGGGTCTGACTAACTTGGCATGTTGTGTTTGAAGGGAGAGCCAAGCTTCAAGGGAGACCAGCTGGTCGAAGGAGGGAAGCTGAGTAACCGTACAGAATACCGGGAAGTTCGACTGTATCACAGCCCCACTCATCTCCTCCACTTTTATTTCATCACACGGATTTACTCTGACTACGTGGACAGGGTCTTGGCTGGTTTCCAAAGAGAACCACAACCTGATATCCTTATTGTTAACTCGTGTGTCTGGGATATCTCCAGGTATGGAGCTGAGAACCAGGGCAGGGGGATTGTAATGGCAGAGAGAGCTGACTCCAGCTGGTGTTATTGGGCGTGTCTGTGTGTCTGTGTGTCTGTGTGTCACATCTGAGGAGAAGGAGAGCTGATTCCTGATGAAGGGCTTGTGCCTGAAATGTCAATCTCCCTGTTCCTCGGATATTGCCTGACCTGTTGTGCTTTTCCAGCACCACCCTCTGACTATTTTCATATAACACAAACTTGTGAATGTCCTTCTGGAGTTGTTTCACATCATCCCCAATTCAGCTCTCTCTCCCTCCCTCTCCCTCTCCCTCTCCCTCTCTTCCCTCTCTTTTCTCCCCCCGCCCCCCCCAGGTATGGTTCCAATTCAATCGAGCAATATCGAGAGAATCTGGCCAAATTCTTCAGCCGGCTAAGAGAGGTCCTCCTCCCAGAATGCCTTGTGATCTGGAACATGACGATGCCTCTGGGTGAAAAGATCAAAGGTGGCTTCCTGATACCAGAGGTACGGTCATTAGAAATGCTGCCAGAACACACTATAATAGTGACTAATGTATCACCTTCAAAGCAGACTTTGGTCAGGGGACGTGTAGCTGTAGCTATAACGGTAGACCAGGACAGGACAGGGTGTTGTGCTGAACATGATGCTGAATTAAACTAATCCCATCTGCCTGCCCTGGCCCATATCCTCCCACTCCTTGCATATTCATGTATTTATCGAAAACCTCCCCCTCAAAGTTTCGATTGTACCTGCATCCCCCTCCCTGGCAGCGTATTCCAGCCTCCTACCACTCTGTGTAAATGCCTTGTCCCTCACATCTCCTATGAACTTCCCCCTCTCCCCTTAAGTCCATGGCCCCTATTATTAGACACTTCAACTCTGGGGAAAAGATTCTGACTATCAAAATACAGAAAATGTACAGCCCCAGAACAGGCCCTTCGGCCCTCCAAGCCTGAGCTGATCCAAATCCACTGTCTAAACCTATTGCCCATTCCTCAGCATCTGTATCCCTCTGCTCCCCACCTGCTCATGTATCTGTCCAGACGCATCTTAAATGAATCTCCCGTGCCTGCCTCTACCACCTCTGCTGGCAACACGTTCCAGACACCCACCACCCTCTGTGTGAAGTACTTGCCGCCTGTATCCCCCTTAAACTTTCCACCTCTCATCTTGAAAACGTGACCTCTCGATATTGAATCCTTCACCCTGGGAAAAAGCTTGTCTCTATCCCCCTGTCTATACCCTTCATGATTTTGTAATCAGGTCCCCCCTCAATCTCCTATTTCCTAATGAAAATAAACCTAACCTACTCAACCTCTCTTCATAGCTACCACCTTCCACACCAGGCAACATCCTCATAAACCTTCTCTGCACCCTCTCTAAAGCATCCACATCCTTTTGGTAATGTGGTGACCAGAACTGTACACAGTATTCTAAATGTGGCCGAACCAATGTCTTGTACAATGTTAACATGACTTGCCAGCTCTTATACTCAATACCCCGTCCAATGAAGGCAACCATACTATATGCCTCCTTGACCACTCTATCCACCTTCAGGGTACAATGGACCTGCACTCCCAGATCTCTCTGCCCATCAACTTTTCCCAAGGCTCTTCCTATTGACCCTATCTATGTATCTCCATTTTCTAGAATTAGTGCTTCCAATTAAACCCATTGGACTCTAACCTAGTGTTTGTGATGATTTTTTAACTTCCTGGTATGTAGTGACCCAGAATTGAACACCGTACTGTCACTAAACCAAACACTAATAAAGCTGCAAAATGACATCCTGCCTCACTACTCGAATCCCTGACCAATCGAAACTGGCATGTCCTCTGCCTCCTTTAGCTCTGGTGTGTGTTGCTTGTGTTTTAATGTGCTGTGTGTTTTGGATATAGTTGCAGTACCTGGAGATGAGCTTGCGTTACGATGTGATTGAAGCTAATTTCTACAGTGCCCTTTTAGCTGATGCTCATGGCTTTGATGTGTTAGACTTGCACCACCAATTCCGGTTTGCACTACACCACCGAGCAGCTGATGGTGTTCACTGGAGCCACGTTATTCATCGGCAAATTTCCCAGCTCCTGCTCGAACACATTGCGTCTGCCTGGGGTGTGGCTCTGCCCCCTGGGAAACCACAAGGTAACATGATATCAGCTCCTGCCCCCCCCCCCCCCCCACCCCCCCAATTGGGTCAGGACAGGGGAGGAGGCACAAGCCCCAGTCCCTGACTGCAGGGGGCAGTGCGCTGCTCGTGATGCATTCATGTGTTACCTGTTCCATCCTGATCCATGGGTGGTTCTGTTCACAGCCTCTGTCCCAGTGTGTCGGTCACAGACCTGGCGAATGTCCAGTAGTAATCCTGCTGAAGTGGACTTCATCGCTGACTGTCTGGAGTCCAGCTGGGGTCAGCCCTTTCCAGGATACACCAGCTTCCACAACGTGAACCCCAACGGTATGATAGACACTTACTCTGTTCACACAAGGCTCTTTGCTAAGGCTCTCACTGTGATAGAGGGGGAGGGGGTTAGTCAGGGCTGGGAGCAGGGAGTTTGTGGCTACAGGGGGATGTGCTAACTCTCTCTCTTGAGGCTGTCATTTTTGGATAATGTATCTGGAGTTACAATGCCTGCTATTGCAGTACAAATGGCTACATGAAGTCCAAAAGTTTGGCAGAAGACCAGGCAAACTGGCTGGACACTCTACTGAGGAGGGGGTTAATGGGAGCACTGTCACAGTTACACCACAGAGGGAGGGCAGCAAGGTCTGCCTGGTGCTGCTCCTGGCATGTCCTCCTCCTGCACTCTCCATTGAACCAGGGTTGATCCTCTGACTTGATGGTAATGGTTGAGTGGGGGATATGCCGAGCCATGAGGTTACAGATTGTGCGGGAGTACAGTTCTGCTGCTGGTGATGACCCACAGTGTCTCATGGATGCCCCGTCCTGAGTTGTTAGATCTGTTTGAACTCTGTCCCATTCAGCAGGGTGACAGTGCCTCACAACACGATGGAGGGTATTCTCAATGTGAAGGTGGGACTTTGTCTCCACAAGGACAGTGCGGTGGTCACTCTCACCGATACTGTCATGGTCAGATACACCTGCAGCCAGAGATTGGTGAGGATGAGGTCAGGATGGTTTTCCCTCTTGTTGGTTCCCTCCCCACCTGCCCCAGACCCAGTCTAGCAGCGATGTCCTTTAGGACCCGACCAGCTCGATCAGTAATGCTGCTGCCGAGCCACTCTTGGTGGTGGGACATTGAAATCCCCCACCCAGAGTACATTCTGTGTCCTTGCCACCCTCAGTGCTTCCTCTGAGTGTTGTCCAACATGGAGGAGTAATGATTCATCAGCCGAGGGGGGGCGGTACGTGGTAATCAGCAGGAGGTTTCCTTGCTCATGTCTAACCTGAAGCCATGAGACTTCATGGGGTCCGGAGTCAAAGTTGAGGATTCCCAGGGCAACTCCCTCCCGACTGTATCCCACTGTGCTGCCCCCCCTCTGCTGGGCCTGTCCTGCCGGTGGGACAGGACCTATCCAGGGATGGGGATGGGGATGGTGGGGTCTGGGACACTGTGTCTCTAAGGTATAATCCCGTGAGTATGACTAGTCCAGCGACTGTCTGAGAGACAGCTCTCCCAGTTTTGGCACTCGGCCTGTGATGAGGGCCAAGTGCTGGCAAATGGGACAAGATTAGTTTAAGATATCCGGTCAGCATGTGACCCTGTTAGTAAGGACAACTTTGCAGGGTCGATGGCTATTTTTTGCTGTTATAATTTCTGAAGCCTCAGTTGATTCTCTCTAGTCTGTCTTTTCTGTTCTTGAATGAGCAGCAATTGGTCCAATTGAATGGCTTGCTGGGTCATTCATTGGGCAGCTGAGAGCCAACCACAGTGCTGGGACTGGAGTCACATTGGCCAGACCAGGTGAGATGTCCTCTGAAGGATCTCAGTGAGGCAGATGGGTTTCTTCCAACCATCAGCTGTGGTTTGATGGTTGTGAGGAGATTCATCAATATCAGGAATGAAGAGTCTAAATCCCATCATCTACCGTGATTTGGGTTTGAACCTGGGACTCCAGAACATGAGCTGAGTTTCTACATTTATGGTTTTTGCTGGAAAAGCACAGCAGGTCAGGCAGCATCTGAGGAGCAGGAGAGTCCACGTTTCAGGCAGGAGCCCTTCATCAGGAATGAGGCTGGGAGCCTCAGGGGTGGAGAGATAAATGAGCGGGGTGGGGGTTGGGGGAAGAAGGTAGCTGAGTGTGTAATAGGTGGATGGAGGTGTGGGTCAGATGAGGGTGGGACAGGTCATGAGGGCAGTGCTGAGCTGGAAGGTTGGAGCTGGGGTGAGGTGGGGGAAGGGGAAATGAGGAAACTGGTGAAGACCACATTGATGCCCTGGGGTTGAAGTGTTCCAAGACGGAAGATGAGGCATTGGGGGCTGGGGAAATGGAAGTCTTGGAGTAGGTGGAGGGTGTGGGTGGTGTCTCGAACGTATGTGGGTAGTTCCTGGACTAGGGGGGGATGAGTTTGGGGCAGGAGCAGGCTGAGACAATGGGTCGGCCAGGGTGGTCAGGCTTGTGGATCTTGGGACGGAGATAGAACCGGGTAGTGCGGGGTTCCTGGACTGAGGTGATGGTTTGGTGATTTTGGGTGGGGGAGGGGTGGGGGGGGGTGGGGTGGGGTCATGGTCGAGGGGGCGGTAGGAGGAGGTGTTTTCGAGTTGGCATCTGGCTTCAGCGGTGTAGAGGTCAGTGCGCCAGACTCCCACTGCACCCCCTTTATCTGCTGGTTTGATGGTGAGGTTGGGATTGGAGCAGAGGGACTTAGCTATAGCCATGATATTAGTGTGATCCCATCGCCTCCAACAGCAGACACGTGTGCTTCAGGGGTTCAGAGTTTGACTAGTGTTGGAGACACTGTGGCCCATCTGTGAGGCTGGGAGTTATGTGGATGGCATAGAACATAAAACGATACAGTTCAGAACAGGCCCTTCGGCCCTCGATGTTGCGCTGCCCTGTGAACTATTCTCAGCTCGTCCCCCTACACTCTCCCAAAATCATCCATGTGCTTATCCAAGGATTGTTTAAATCTCCTTAATGTGGCATGTTCCAAGATGCTCACGCCTCCACTCAAAGGATTGAAGGGAAGAGGAGAATGGGTGGATTAGATTACTTAGTGTGGAAACAGGCCCTTCGGCCCAACAAGTCCACACCGCCCCACTGAAGCGCAACCCACCCATACCCCTACATCTACCCCTTACCTAACACTACGGGCAATTTCCCATGGCCAATTCACCTGACCTGCACATCTTTGGACTGTGGGAGGAAACCGGAGCACCCGGAGGAAACCCACGCAGACACGGGGAGAACGTACAAACTCCACACAGTCAGTCGCCTGAGGCAGGAATTGAACCCGGGTCTCTGGCGCTGTGAGGCAGCAGTGCTAACCACTGTGCCACTGTACCGCCCACGGTGGTTTGGTACAAGGGGGATGTCTTCACCCAGAGAGTGGGGATGTTGTGGGATTAAATACCCCCTCGCTGTGATCATTCTGCCCCTGTCCCTCCTTCCCAGACAGTGATTCCAGATTCCCACCAGCCTCTTGGTGCAAAACATTTTCCTCATCTTCTCTGAACCTCCAGTCCCTTCATTTAAATCCAGGCCCCTCTGCTCACTGACTCTCCATCAAGGGGAATCTATCTTCAGCCCAGTCAAAGCTGAGAGAATCTCCC
The DNA here is from genome assembly GCF_047496795.1 of Chiloscyllium punctatum. Taxonomy (NCBI): domain Eukaryota; kingdom Metazoa; phylum Chordata; class Chondrichthyes; order Orectolobiformes; family Hemiscylliidae; genus Chiloscyllium; species Chiloscyllium punctatum. Next base: position 172,157,742 of record NC_092739.1, read on the forward strand.
CTGTATCCTGTCCGGTGCAATCCCATCTCTGGAAAACCAACACTGCGTGCTCTCTCGGCCAGGACAATGACAAGACCAAAACTGTAATGAGTCCTCTGGGTGTGACCAGTCCAAACTGCTGGGTCAAGTGGAGTGGAGGTCACAGGCAAACCTTCTGTGACTTCCTCCCCTCCCCTCCCTCCCTTGATGGGGGAGCTGGTGTATCTGTTTATTGTGAACTTCCTGGGTAGATGGAGACCAGCTGTTAACTGGGATGAGATCGGAAGGTTTTTAAATGATGGGCTGTGGACCTTGCCCTGGAGTGGGGAGGGCCTTTGTCCTAGTGTGCCCCTGCCCCCCCACCCCCCACACCCCTGTCCATCTCCCGCACTGACCTGTACTGTTTTGGTTTCAGATCATTTGTCAATACCTGCCAACTCTCTGCCCAGGCTCCAGGACAACTGGGATCAATCAGCAGAACAGACCAGGAATTCCAGGGTGCTCCGGAATAACCAGCTAGTAATGAGACATCGACCATTACACAGCAGGATCCCAGTCCCATACAACCTGCCCCATTACAGTGGTCTCCACTAAACAGGGCTGAGGGAGGGGTGTGTCTCAGTCAGGTGTGTGTCTCAGTGAGAGTCGGGGCTGTGGGGGGGGGGGGGGTTGTGTCTCGGTGAGAGTCAGGGCTGTGGGGGGGGGGGGGGGTTGTGTCTCAGTGAGAGTCGGGGCTGTGGGGGGGGGGGGGTTGTGTCTCAGTGAGAGTCAGGGCTGTGTCTGAGGGACTAAGTACATTGGGGACAGTGGGGGACAGGGGGCGGGGGGATGGGATCACATGGAGGCTGGGTTTTACAGGATATACAGTTTTACTGCTGAAATCAGAGTATCTAAACTCCGTCTGGTTTTCTCAGGACTGTTGAGAAGCACATAATTGTTTATCGATTTTATGACTAATTAAAATGGTTTACAAATTCCAATTGTTATTGAAAGTTAATGTAACCCCAACCAGCTCTCTGCCTGAGGGAACTGACCCCTCTGGCTAGTGCTCCCTTGGCCTGGCTCGATGTACTCTGTTTTAATTTAGGGATTTGGTTACTGACTTAGATTGTACTGTCACAGTACTCTAGTCCAGGAGTACAGTGGGCGGTGTATCTTGTCACACCTGCTGCCATCTTGGGGATACAGGGTAAACCCTCCTGCTTAATTTAAACTTAGCAACACAAGATTTACCCTGTGCAGTAATGTGTGAAACTTAGAGAGGCCAAGAATTATTTAAAATAAAAATTGACAACTTTATTCTCTGCTATACCTTAAATCGTAATGAACTAACACCTATTTACAAATCCTTCCTCCAATCTCTCTTTTACCTTCCCCTCGATAATACTAGTTGAATAAAACCCCTTAAGGTTTACCAATAATTCAAATTTTCAAAACCAGCCAGATATTGAATAATCTTTTCTTAGGGATTTCTGAAGTGAGGCTCCTGATCACACAACTACTTACTACAGAAAGGATTGCCCTGAATTCAGGTCTTCCCACGTCAAATAGTCACAACACATCTCCAGACGCAGGCTTCAGTCTCATTCCAGATCTCTCCCCCTGTCTCGCTCCTCATCCATTCACCAACTTCGGTCCTGATCCAGTTTCCCAGGGTCCTGGTCCGTTCCCCCAGACCTGAACTGGCAGTTAGCTGAAGCTCTGCTGCTCTGTGTAACTCCAGCAATGCTTACCTTGCATGACAAGTCAGCTCAGCGGCTGCAGCATTTGTACTCAGTCTGGTACATGTAATCTTCTTTCTGAGAAACTTCGTGGCAATGTAGGTAACGACTGACATTGTCAAAACAGGTATCAAGATTGTAGTGCCTATGGAATTGGAATCAGCTCTCCCTGGGGAAAGGGAGGAGATATCAGTCAGACCACATCCACCCAACCGTACAGCCCACCCATCAGCTCAGAAGAGAAACTTCATCCTGAAATTCGGGAACTGCTTTCACACAGTGCTCCTGCTGGGGTCTGAAAGGACAGTGGTCACTCATAGTGTTATTGCACCAAATATTAGTCCAAGTCTCAGGCCAAAGGGGGTGGGGACACCATTTCAAATCACATCAGAAAATGTTTGAACGTTGCATCAAAGTAAAAGTGAGACCAAGGATCAGTTGTTGTAAGCAATGGACACCTACTGTCCTCACCTGGTGACCCCAGACTCCAGCAACCTGGTTGATTCTGAAATTCCCTCTGAAAATGTGAAGCAAGTCATTTGGTATACCAAATGCTTACAGATCGTGAGGAATTCGAATGAACCAGGTCAAATCATTCTTAGGGATAGAAACTACAAGAGAAGAAACCCTGTCACGTGTGAGGTTGTCCATTTTGGAAGGACAAATAAGAATGCGGAATACAGGGTTAATGGTAGGGTTCTTAGTAAGGTGGAGGAACAGAGGGATCTTGGGATCTATGTTCATAGATCTTTGAAAGTTGCCACTCAGGTGGATAGAGTTTGTAAGAAGGCCTATGGAGTATTATCGTTCATTAGCAGAGGGATTGAATTCAAGAGTTGTGAAGTGATGTTGCAGCTGTACAGGACCTTGGTAAGGCCACATTTGGAGTACTGTGTGCAGTTCTGGTCGCCTCACTTTAGGAAAGATGTGGAAGCTTTGGAGAGGGTGCAGAGGAGATTTACCAGGATGTTGCCTGGAATGGAGAGTAGGTCGTACGAGGATAGGTTGAGAGTTCTCGGCCTTTTCTCATTGGAACGGCGAAGGATGAGGGGTGACTTGATAGAGGTTTATAAGATGATCAGAGGAATAGATAGAGTAGACAGTCAGAAACTTTTCCCCCGGGTACAACAGAGTGTTACAAGGGGACATAAATTTAAGGTGAAGGGTGGAAGGTATAGGGGAGATGTCAGGGGTGGGTTCTTTACCCAGAGAGTGGTGGGGGCATGGAATGTGCTGCCCGTGGGAGTGGCAGAGTCAGATTCATTGGCGACCTTTAAGTGGCATTTGGATAGGTACATGGATGGGTGCTTAAGCTAGGACAAATGTTCGGCACAACATCGTGGGCCGAAGGGCCTGTTCTGTGCTGTATGGTTCTATGTTCTAGCCCTGCCGATCCTGCAAAGTCCCCTTCATGAACATCTGGGGCCAGTGCTAAAACTGGGAGAGTGGTCTCACAGACTAGTCCAGTAACAGCCTGACACAGTCATACTCACGGGATCTTACCTCATAGACAGTGTCCCAGACCCCACCATCCCCATCCCTGGATAGGTCCTGTCCCACCCGCAGGACAGACCCAGCAGAGGGGGGGCAGCACAGTGGGATACAGTCGGGAGGGAGTTGCCCTGGGAATCCTCAACTTTGACTCCGGACCCCATGAAGTCTCATGGCTTCAGGTTAGACATGAGCAAGGAAACCTCCTGCTGCATTACCACCTACCACCCTCCCTCGGCTGATGAATCATTACTCCTCCATGTTGGACAACACTCAGAGGAAGCACTGAGGGTGGCAAGGACACAGAATGTACTCTGGGTGGGGGATTTCAATGTCCCACCACCAAGAGTGGCTCGGCAGCAGCATTACTGATCGAGCTGGTCGGGATGTGAGAAATAAAACAGGAAAGAAAATATTGGCAAGCATAGTCCCATTTCAAAAATATGTACTTATTATGATAAACACTGTGGCTTTGTGCTGGGAAGGTCATGTCTGATAAATGTGCCTAAGTTTTTGAGGATGTGATAAACATGATTGTGGGCAGGGTAACAGATTTGTGTAAATGGATTTTAACAAAGCCTTTGACAATGTCCCTGGTGGCAGGTTGATACAAAAGGTGAAGTCCCATGGGATCCACAGTGAGATGGTCAGGTAGATACAGAACTGGCCTGGCCAGAGAAGACCGAGAATCACAGTGGAAGGGTGTTTTCTGCCTGGAGATCTGTCACCAGTGGTATTCCACAGGGATCAGTGCTAGGACCCCTGTTGTCTGTAATATATATATAAATGATCTGGAGGAGAATGTCAGTGGTCTGATGAGTAAGTTTGTGGATGACATAAACAATGGGAGATCTCCAGATAGTGAGGAAGATTGCCAAAGAATACAACAGGAAGTTGATAGGCTGGAGACTTGGGGGGAGACTTGATAAATTAAAATCTAAATCAACTCCCTGTCTGTAAGATTCAGTTTGAAATCCTGAATCCATCCATCACATAACGTGGAAAAGGTTTGAGTACCTTTGGGATAATACCCTGTTTCCTGCCCATGAACCAATTCTGTATCCATGCCAATATATAGAGAAACCCCGATTATCCCACATTCAATTATCCGAATATCGGATTATCCGGCTAGGTCACAAGGTCCCGATGCTTGGATAAACTATGTTATCTGGGATTCCATGATCCGGAATTTGATGAACAGAATGAAATATTCCCTGCCCCGTGTGCGTCAGATGATGGAGGGTATAATCGGATACCCGTAACAGCGTGGCCTCTTATTTTATGCCTTACCCTTTTGTGAACACCTTCTAAAAGTCCAACTACCTTTGATCTACCAGCTCGTGTGAAGGGTAAGGCTGACAGAAGGAGGGAAACACAGGATACAGGGAAACAGAGATATTGAAGCTCTGGTTCAGAAAAAGAAGGAGGTATAGGTCAGGTGTAGCCATCTGGGATGAAGTGAATTCCTTGAGGAATATAGGGGTATATGGGAAATCAGAGGCAAAAAAGGGAATCTGAGAGAGCCCTCACAGATTCATAGATCGTAGAAGATTACAGCACAGTACAGGCCCTTCGGCCCTCGATGTTATCACACTCTAAGATAAGGCTAGCCTATATTCCCTTCATTGTACTATCCAAGAGTCGTTTAAATGTCCCTAATGTCTCTGACTCTACTCCTACCACTGACAGTACATTTCACACACCCATCACTCTCTGTGTAAAGAACCTGCCTCTGACATTTCCCCCAAACCCTCCTCCAATCACATTAAAATAATGTCCCTCATGATGGACATGACCCCCTAGGAAAAGGTCTCTGCCTATCCACTCTATCTATGCCTCTCACCATCCTGTACACCTCTATCAAGTCACCTTCCTCCTTCTTCACTCCAATGAGAAACCCCAAGCTCCCTCAACCTTTCTTCATAAGAAACACCCTCCAGTCCAGGCAGCATCCTGGGAAATCTCCTCTACACTCTCTCTAAACCTTCCAGATCCTTCCTACAATGAGGTAATCAGAACTGGACACAATATTCCATGTGTGGTCTAACCAGGGCTCTATAGAGCTGCAGCATAACCTCGCGGCTCTTAAACTCAATCCCCCTGTTAATGAAAGCCAACACACCATACACCTTCTTAACAACACTATCAACTTGGGTGGCAACTTTGAGGGATGTATGGACATGAACTCCAAGATCCCTCAGTTCCTCCACAGTGTCACAGAGTCATAGTCAGAGAGATGTACAGCATGGAAACAGACCCTTCGGTCCAACCCGTCCATGCTGACCAGATATCCCAACCCAATCTAGCCCCACCTGCCAGCACCCGGCCCATATCCCTCCAAACCCTTCCTATTCATATACCCATCCAAATGCCTCTTAAATGTTGTAATTGTATCAGCCTCCACCACATCCTCTGGCAGCTCATTCTATACACGTACCACCCTCTTTCCCAAAATGCAGCACCTCACATTTATCTGAATTAAACTCCATCTGCCACTTCTCAGCCCATTGGCCCATCTGGTCCAGATCCTGTTGTAATCTGAGGTAACCCTCTTCGCTGTCCACTACACCTCCAATTTTGGTGTCATCTGCAAACTTACTAACTGTACCTCTTATGCTCACATCCAAATCATTTATGTAAATGACAAAAAGTAGAGGACCCAGCACCGATCCTTGTGGCACTCCACTGATCACAGGCCTCCAGTCTGAAAAACAACCCTTCACCACCACCTTCTAACTTCGAGCCAGTTCTGTATCCAAATGGCTAGATCTCTCTGTATTCCATGAGATCTAACCTTGCTAATCAGTCCATGGGGAACTTTGTAGAACGCCTTACTGAAGTCCATATAGATCACATCTACTGCTCTGCCCTCATCAATCTTCTTTGTTACTTTTTCAAAAAACTCAGTCAGTGCTTGGAATCCTGCCTTTAACCCTGTATTCTGCAGACAAATTCAACCACTTTACATTTTTCCAGGTTGAACTCCATCTGCCATTTCTCTGTCAATGTCCTGTTGCAGCTCCACCAAACTTGGCGTCATTGGCAAACTTACTAACCTACCCTTCCATTTCCTCATCCAAGTCATTTATTAAAATAACAAAGAACAGTGGTTCCAGAATCAATCCCTGCAGAACACCACTGGTCACCAAGTTCCCTCTATATTTTAGGGGCCAGCTAATTCTGTATCCAGACAGCCAAATTTCCCTGTGTCCCCTTGTCTCCTTCCTTTCTGAATAAGCCTAGCATGAGGAACCTTATCAAATGACTTGCTAAAATCCACATACACCAAATCATCCATCATCAGTGTATTTTGGCACATCCTCAAAGAATTCATTCAGCTTTGTGAGGCATGATCTGCCCCTCACAAAGTCGTGCTGACCCTCTCTAATCAAACAATGGTGTCCAAGTAATCATAAATCCTGTCTCTCAGAATCCTCTCCAATAATCCACTGACCACCAACCTCAGACTGACTTGTCTAATTCCCAGGATTATCCCTATTCCCTTTCTTGAACAAGGGAATAACATTTCCCACCTTCCAATCATTTGGTACTACTGTGAGACACAAAGATTATCACCAAAGGCGCAGCAATCTCTTCCCTCACTTCCTGTAGTAATGTTGGGTATATCCCATCTGGCCCAGGGGATTTATCTATCCTTATGTTTCCCAAAACTTTCAGCACATCCTCCTCCCTAACACCAACCTGTTTGAGTGTATCAGCCTGTTTCACACTGTCCTCACGAACGACAAGGTCCCTCTCACAAGTGAATACTGAAGCAAAGTATTCATTAATGCCCTCCCCTTCCTCTTCCCACTCCAGGCGCAAGTTCCCTCCACTATCCCTGATCGGCCCTACCCTCACTCTGACCATCCTCTTGTTCCTCACATAAGTGTAAAACCCCTTAGCGCTCTCCTTAATCCTACCCAATGAAGCTTTTCAATGCCCTCTTTTAACTCTCCTAAGTCCATTCTTCAGTTCCTTCCTGTCTACCTTTGTAACCCTCTGGAACCCTGTCTGATCCTTGCCTCCTCAACCTTAAGTAAGCTTCCCTCTTCCTCTTGACTAGATGTTCCACATCCCTTTTTACCCAAGGTTCCTTCACCCTACCATCCCTTCCTTGCCTCAGTGGGACAAACCTATCCAGCTCTATCAGCAAGTGCTCCCGAAACATCTTCCACATTCTGTTGTGAATTTCCCTGGGAACATCTGCTCCCTGGTTAGGAGGCCCCAATATCATTGTACGACGCCCTCCCCCAATTAAATACCTTCCCCTCCTGTCTGCTCCTATCCCCCTCCCCCAATTAAATACCTTCCCATACTGTCTGCTCCTGTCCCCCCCCCAATTAAATACCTTCCCATCCTGTCTGCTCCTATCCCCCCCCCCAGTTAAATACCTTCCCCTCCTGTCTGCTCCTATCCCCTCCCCAATTAAATACCTTCCCCTCCTGTCTGCTCCTATCCCCCCCCCCAATTAAATACCTTCCCCTCCTGTCTGCTCCTATCCCCCCCCCAATTAAATACCTTCCCATCCTGTCTGCTCCTATCCCCCTCCCCCAATTAAATACCTTCCCATCCTGTCTGCTCCTGTCCCCCCCCCAATTAAATACCTTCCCCTCCTGTCTGCTCCTATCCCCCCCCCCAATTAAATACCTTCCCCTCCTGTCTGCTCCTGTCCCCCCCCCCAATTAAATACCTTCCCCTCCTGTCTGCTCCTATCCCCCTCCCCCAATTAAATACCTTCCCCTCCTGTCTGCTCCTCTCCCCCTCCCCAATTAAATACCTTCCCATCCTGTCTGCTCCTATCCCCCCCCCCAATTAAATACCTTCCCATCCTGTCTGCTCCTATCCCCCTCCCCCAATTAAATACCTTCCCCTCCTGTCTGCTCCTATCCCCCTCCCCCAATTAAATACCTTCCCCTCCTGTCTGCTCCTATCCCCCCCCCCAATTAAATACCTTCCCATCCTGTCTGCTCCTATCCCCCCCCCCAATTAAATACCTTCCCATCCTGTCTGCTCCTATCCCCCTCCCAATTAAATACCTTCCCCTCCTGTCTGCTCCTATCCCCCCCCCCAATTAAATACCTTCCCCTCCTGTCTGCTCCTCTCCCCCTCCCCAATTAAATACCTTCCCCTCCTGTCTGCTCCTAACCTTCTCCATGAGTATTGTAAAGATCATGGAGTTGTGATCACTATCACCGAAGTGCTCTGACCCCTGGCCTGGTTCGTTGCTAAGCACCAAATCCAACATGGCCTCCCCTCTCGTCAGCCAATTTACACACCGAGTTAGGAACCCTTCCTGGACACACCTGACAAAAACTGCTGCATCCAAACTATTTGATCTAAGGAGACTACAATCGATATGAGGGAAGTCAAAGTCTCCCCTGACGATAACTGTTACATCTGCAGCTTTCCAAACTCTGCCTCCCAATCTGCTCCTCTGTGTCTCTGTTGTCATTGGGGTGTGCAGAAACTGAGGAGAAGGTGAGGACTGCAGAGGCTGGAGATCAGAGTCAAGAGTGTGGTGCTGGAAAAGCACAGTCAGTCAGGCAGCATCCTCCTCCTGAAGAAGGGCTTATGCCCAAAACGTTGATTCTCCTGCTCCTCGGATGCTGCCTGACTGACTGTGCTTTTCCAGCACCACACGTTTGTTGACAGAAAACTCCCAATATAGTGACTGTTCCTTTCCTGTTTCGGACTTCCGCCCACACTGACTCATTGAAGGAGAATCCAAAGAGATTATTGGTTAAAGAGTAACTATGGAACTTTGAAGATCAACAAGACCACCTGTGGTCGGATGGTTTGTTGCCTCCCGGGTGCTAGGGTCCGAGACGTCTCGGACCGTGTCTTCAGAATCCTTAAGGGGGAGGGTGTGCAGCCAGAAGTCGTGGTACACTTTGGCACCAACGACATAGGTAGGAAGAGGGGTGGGGAGGTCATTCAGGAGCTCAGGGAGTTAGGCTGGAAGCTAAAAGCTAGGACAGACAGAGTCGTCATCTCTGGGTTGTTGCCGGTGCCACGTGACAGTGAGGCAAGGAATAGGGAGAGAGTGCAGTTGAACACGTGGCTGCAAGGATGGTGTAGGAGGGAGGGCTTCAGATATTTGGACAATTGGACTGCATTCTGGGGAAGGTGGGACCTGTACAAACAAGACGGGTTGCACCTGAACCAGAAGGGCACCAATATCCTGGGGGGTAGGTTTGCTAGCACTCTTTGGGGGGGTTTAAACTAATTTGGCAGGGGGATGGGATCCGGACTTGTAGTCCAGCAAGTAAGCTAGCTGTGTGTCAGGATGTCCAAGACTGTAGGGAGGCTGTGGAGAAGGTAGCACTGACAGGGAATACTTGCGGACACAGAGATGGGCTCAAGTGCATATACTTCAATGCAAGGAGTATCAGAAATAAGGTGGGTGAACTTGAGGCATGGATCAGTACCTGGGACTACGATGTTGTGGCAATCACGGAAACGTGGATAGATGAGGGACAGGAATGGCTGTTGAAGGTTCCTGGTTACAGATGTTTCAGTAAGATTAGGGAGGGTGGTAAAAAAGGAGGGGGGGGGTGGCATTGCTAATTAGAAATGGTATAACGGCTGCAGAAAGGAAGTTTGAGGGGGATCTGCCTCTGGAGGTAGTATGGGCTGAAGTCAGAAATAGGAAAGGTGCAGTCACCTTGTTGGGTGTTTACTGTAGGCCCCCCAATAGCAGCAGAGATGTGGAGAAACAGATTGGGAAACAGATTTTGGAAAGGTGCAGAAGCCACAGGGTCGTAGTCATGGGCGACTTCAACTTCCCAAATATTGATTGGAAGCTCTTTAGATCAAGTAGATTGGATGGGGCAGTGTTTGTGCAGTGTGTCCAGGAAGCTTTTCTAACGCAGTATGTAGATTGTCCGACCAGAGGGGAGGCCATATTGGATTTGGTACTCGGTAACGAACCGGGACAAGTGGTGGGCTTGTTAGTGGGTGAACATTTTGGTGATGGCGACCACAATTCTGTGACTTTCACCTTGGTTATGGAGAGAGATAGGTGCGCACAACAAGGAAGTTTTTACAATTGGGGGAAGGGAAATTACGATGCTGTAAGACAGGATTTGAGGAGCATACGTTGGGAGCATAGGCTGTTAGGGAAGGATGTGGTGGAAATGTGGGACTTTTTCAAGGAGCAGATACGACGTGTCCTTGATATGTATGTACCGATCAGGCAGGAAAGAAATGGTCGTGTGAGGGAGCCTTGGTTGACGAGGGAGGTTGAATGTCTAGTAAAGAGGAAGAAGGAGGCTTACATAAGGTTGAGGAAACAAGGTTCAGACAGAGCAGTGGAGGGATACAGGATAGCCAGAAGGGACCTGAAGAAAGGGATTAGGAGAGCTAAGAGAGGGCATGAAAAATCCCTGGCGGAAAGGATCAAGGATAACCCCAAGGCATTTTATGCGTATGTGAGAAACCTGAGAATGACGAGAACGAGGGTAGGTCCGATCAAGGACAGTGGTGGGAGACTGTGTATTGAGTCGGAAGAGATAGGAGAGGTCTTGAACAAGTACTTCTCTTCAGTATTTACGAGCGAGAGGGACCGTATTGTTGATGAGGAGAGTGTGAAACGGACTGATAAGCTAGAAGAGATACCTGTTAGGAAGGAAGATGTGTGGGACATTTTGAACAACTTGAGGATTGACAAGTCCCCCGGGCCTGACGGGATATATCCTAGGATTATGTGGGAAGCAAGAGAGGAAATTGCAGTACCGTTGGCAATGATCTTCTCGTCTTCACTGGCAACTGGGGTGGTACCAGGGGACTGGAGAGTAGCGAATGTTGTGCCCCTGTTCAAAAAAGGGAATAGGGATAACCCCGGGAATTACAGGCCAGTTAGTCTTACTTCTGTGGTAGGCAAAGTAACGGAAAGGGTACTGAGGGATAGGATTTACGAGTATCTGGAAAGACACTGCTTGATTAGGGACAGCCAGCACGGATTTGTGAAGGGTAGGTCTTGCCTTACAAGTCTTATTGAATTCTTCGAGGAGGTGACCAAGCATGTGGATGAGGGTAGAGCAGTGGATGTAGTGTACATGGATTTTAGTAAGGCATTTGATAAGGTTCCCCATGGTAGGCTTATGTGGAAAGTCAGGAGGCATGGGATAGAGGGAAATTTGGCCAATTGGATAGAAAACTGGCTAACCGGTCGAAGTCAGAGAGTGGTGGTAGATGGTAAATATTCAGCATGGAGTCCAGTTACAAGTGGAGTTCCGCAGGGATCAGTTCTGGGTCCTCTGCTGTTTGTAATTTTTATTAATGACTTAGAGGAGGGAGTCGAAGGGTGGGTCAGTAAATTTGCAGATGATACAAAGATAGGTGGAGTTGTGGACAGTGAGGAGGGCTGTTGTCGGCTGCAGAGGGACTTAGATATGATGCAGAGCTGGGCTGAGGAGTGGCAGATGGAGTTCAACCCTGCCAAGTGTGAGGTTGTCCATTTTGGAAGAACAAATAAGAATGCGGAATACAGGGTTAATGGTAGGGTTCTTGGTCAGGTGGAGGAACAGAGGGATCTTGGGGTCTATGTACATAGATCTTTGAAGGTTGCCACTCAGGTGGATAGAGTTTGTAAGAAGGCCTATGGAGTATTATCGTTCATTAGCAGAGGGATTGAATTCAAGAGTCGTGAGGTGATGTTGCAGCTGTACAGGACTTTGGTTAGGCCACATTTGGAGTACTGTGTGCAGTTCTGGTCGCCTCACTTTAGGAAAGATGTGGAAGCTTTGGAGAGGGTGCAGAGAAGATTTACCAGGATGTTGCCTGGAATGGAGAGTAGGTCGTACGAGGATAGGTTGAGAGTTCTCGGCCTTTTCTCGTTGGAACGGCGAAGGATGAGGGGTGACTTGATCGAGGTTTATAAGATGATCAGAGGAATAGATAGAGTAGACAGTCAGAAACTTTTTCCCCGGGTACAACAGAGTGTTACAAGGGGACATAAATTTAAGGTGAAGGGTGGAAGGTATAGGGGAGATGTCAGGGGTAGGTTCTTTACCCAGAGAGTGGTGGGGGCATGGAATGCGCTGCCCGTGGGAGTGGTAGAGTCAGAATCATTGGCGACCTTTAAGCGGCATTTGGATAGGTACATGGATGGATGCTTAATCTAGGATAGAAGTTCGGCACAACATCGTGGGCCGAAGGGCCTGTTCTGTGCTGTATTGTTCTATGTTCTATGTTCTATGTTCTATGTTCTATGTTCTGTGTTTGGAGCCACAGGAGATTGGTGAGATCCTAAACAAATATTTCTTATCATTATGTACTGTAGAGGAAGACAGGGAAGGTGGTCAACTCCAGGAAATAAATCGTGAAGTCTTGAAAAGAGTCCACATAACTGAAGTGGAGATGCTGGAAGTCTGAAAACACATAAAAGTGGATAAATCCTTGAGCCGTGATCAGGTGTATCACATGATATTTTGGGAAGTGAGAGAAGAAATTGTGGGGGGGGCCCCCGAGCAGAGATGAGGTGCTGGAAATCTGGAGGGTGGTTAATGGATTTAAGAAAGGCTGCCAAAATTGGGGGAGAAAGGACAGTGAAGACAAAGCTTTTAGAACATAGAACATAGAACAATACAGCACAGAACAGGCCCTTCGGCCCACGATGTTGTGCCGAACTTCTAACCTAGATTAAGCTCCCATCCATGTACCTATCCAAATGCCGCTTAAAGGTCGCCAATGAATCTGACTCTACCACTCCCTCGGGCAGCGCATTCCATGCCCCCACCACTCTCTGGGTAAAGAACCCACCCCTGACATCTCCCCTATACCTTCCACCCTTCACCTTAAATTTATGTCCCCTTGTAACACTCTGTTGTACCCGGGGAAAAAGTTTCTGACTGTCTACTCTATCTATTCCTCTGATCATTTTATAAACCTCGATCAAGTCACCCCTCATCCTTCGCCGTTCCAACGAGAAAAGGCCGAGAACTCTCAACCTATCCTCGTACGACCTACTCTCCATTCCAGGCAACATCCTGGTAAATCTTCTCTGCACCCTCTCCAAAGCTTCCACATCTTTCCTAAAGTGAGGCGACCAGAACTGCACACAGTACTCCAAATGTGGCCTAACCAAAGTCCTGTACAGCTGCAACATCACTTCACGACTCTTGAATTCAATCCCTCTGCTAATGAACGATAATACTCCATAGGCCTTCTTACAAACTCTATCCACCTGAGTGGCAACCTTCAAAGATCTATGTACATAGACCCCAAGATCCCTCTGTTCCTCCACCTGACCAAGAACCCTACCATTAACCCTGTATTCCGCATTCTTATTTGTTCTTCCAAAATGGACAACCTCACACTTGGCAGGGTTGAACTCCATCTGCCACTCCTCAGCCCAGCTCTGCATCATATCTAAGTCCCTCTGCAGCCGACAACAGCCCTCCTCACTGTCCACAACTCCACCTATCTTTGTATCATCTGCAAATTTACTGACCCACCCTTCGACTCCCTCATCCAAGTCATTAATAAAAATTACAAACAGCAGAGGACCCAGAACTGATCCCTGCGGAACTCCACTTGTAACTGGACTCCATGCTGAATATTTACCATCTACCACCACTCTCTGACTTCGACCGGTTAACCAGTTTTCTATCCAATTGGCCAAATTTCCCTCTATCCCATGCCTCCTGACTTTCCGCATAAGCCTACCATGGGGAACCTTATCAAATGCCTTACTAAAATCCATGTACACTACATCCACTGCTCTACCCTCATCCACATGCTTGGTCACCTCCTCGAAGAATTCAATAAGACTTGTAAGGCAAGACCTACCCTTCACAAATCCGTGCTGGCTGTCCCTAATCAAGCAGTGTCTTTCCAGATACTCGTAAATCCTATCCCTCAGTACCCTTTCCATTACTTTGCCTACCACAGAAGTAAGACTAACTGGCCTGTAATTCCCGGGGAAATTCACTGTCCCTCGGTACATGTGACAAGAAATTTAATTCAATTCAGAAGGTTATCTGAGTCTACAACAGGAACTTGATCAGCTGAGCCGACAAATGGTATTGGGAACACTTCCTTCAGGTGTCGGGGCCTCCATTTGCCGAGAGATGCGAGGGAGCAGTAAAGGACTTCAGGGAAGGTCTCACGTGGGTGAGACAGATGTTAGGGCATGTTCCTCCTGCAGAATGTGGCAGGTGAGAAACACTTCACATGTCTCTGCCGACTACATCTGTGGGAAGTGCACCCAACTCCAGCTCCTCGAAAACCGAGTTAGGGAAATGGAGCTGGAGTTAGATGTACTATGGACCATCTGGGAGGCTGAGGGGGAAATTGAGAGGATGTACAAGGAGGTGGTCACTCCCCAGACACAGGATAAGGACAGCTGGGTTACTGTCAGGGGGAGGAAAGGGACCTGACGATCAGAGCAGGGATCCCCTGTGGCCGTTCCCCTCAGCAATAAGTATAACCGTTTTGGATACTGCTGGTGGGGATGGCCTACCAGGGGAAAGCCATAGTTGTCAGGTCTCTGGGACTGAGGCTCAGAAGGGAAGGGGGGAGAATAGAAAAGTGCTAGTGGTAGGGGACTCAATAGTGAGACAGATTGACAGGAGATTTAGTGGTCAGGAATGGGTCTCCCAATAGGTATGGTGCCTCCCTGGTGCCAGGGTGCGGGATGTCACCGATCGGGTTTACAGGATCCTGAAGGGGGAGGGGGAGCAGCCAGAAACTGTGGTACATATTGGCACCAATGATATAACCAGGAAAGGGATTGAGGATCTGAGAAGTGACTACAGAGAGTTAGGTTGGAAGCTGAAGAGCAGGACGAGTGGAGTAGTGATCTCAGATTTGTTATCGGTGCCACGAGATAGTGAGATGAGGAACAGTCAGCAAATGTAGCTTAACACGTGGCTGCGAGGCTGGTGCAGGAGGAAGGGCTTCAGATACTTAGACCATTGGGACACCTTCTGGGGAAGGTGGGATCTGTACATGAAGGACGGGTTGCACCTGAACTGGAGGGGTACAAATGTCCTGGGTGGGAGATGGGCTCGTGTGGTTCGGGAGGGTTTTAAACTAGTTTGGCAGGGGGTGGGAATCAGAGCCACATGTCTGAGAGGGGGTCAGTTGCAGATGGGTCAGTGATAGGATATATTGAATCTATCAGGAAGGTTTCTCAAGCGATGAAACAAAGGGATCAGTTAAAGTGTGTCTGCTTTAACGCAAGGAGTGTCCGAAATAAGAGTGATGAACTCAGAGCATGGATCAGTACTTGGGACTACGATGTTGGGGCCATAACGGAGACATGGGTCTCACTGGGGCAGGAATGGTTGCTTGATGTTCCAGGGTTTAGAACGTTTAAAAAGAACAGGGAGGGTGGAAAAAGAGAAGGGGGTGTAGCATTGCTAATCAGAGAGTGCATCACAGCTACAGAAATGAAGGTTATTGAGGAACATTTGTCTACTGAGTCAGTATGGGTGGGAGTTAGGAACAGCCCCCACATTGGGGGTTTACTACACACCACCTAATCGCAGTAGAGAGATTGAAGATCTCATAGGTGGGCAGATTCTGGAAAAATGTAGATGGAGCAGGATTGTTGTTATGGGTGACTTCCACTTTCCCAATATCGACTGGAACCTCCTTGTGCAGATGGTTTGGATGGAGCCGTTTTTGCCAGGTGTGTTCAGGAGGGTTTCCTCACTCAGTACGTAGACAGACCGATGAGGGGGGGAGAGGCCATTTTGGATTTGGGGCTCAGCAACGAGCCAGGAGAGGTGTCAGATCTCGCGGTGGGAGAACACTTTGGTGACAGTGATCACAGCTGCCTCACATTTACCATCGCCTTGGAGGGGGAAAGGAACAGTTACCAAGGGAAGATATTTAATTGGGGAAAAGGAAATTATGACGCTATCAGACAGGAGTTGGGAAGGACAGACTGGAAGCAATTGTTCCACAGAAAGGGCACAGCAGACATGTGGAGACTGTTTAAGGTGCAGTTGTTGCGAGTGATGCACAAATTTGCTCCCCTGAGACAGGTAAGAAGGGGTAAGATTAAGGAGCCTTGGATGATGAGAACAGAGGAGTTTCTCATCAAAAGGAAGAAGGCAGCTTATGGAAGGTGGAGGAAGCAAGGATCACGCACAGCTTTAGAGGATTACAGGCTTGCTGGAAAGGAGCTCAGAAATGGGCTGAGGAGAGCCAGGAGGGGACACAAAAAAGGCTTGGCAAGAAGGATTAGGGAGAATCCAAAGGCATTTTACTCATACGTGAGGAATAAGAGAATGATCAGGGAGAAGGTCGGGCCGATCAGGGATAACGGAGGGAACTTGTGTGTGGGGTCTGAGTAAATAGGGGAAGCCCGAAATGAGATTTTTGCTTCAGTTTTCACCAGGAAAGGAACTTGTTGTGAATGAGAACTTTGAGGAGCTGGGATACAGTCTTAACCAGATCAAGATTGACGAAGTTGATGTGCTGGAAATTTTGGAAAACATTAAGATTGTTAAGTCCCCAGGGCCAGACCAAATTTATCCTCGGCTACTTCGGGAAGTGAGAAAGGAGGTTGCTAAGCGCTGGCGAGAATCTTTACTTCCCCGGCTTTGAACCTTGCTCCCCTCCATCCTCCCACTGATTCCTTCGGGACACCTGACCAGGATTGTTTATACATTGTCCATGATGTTTCGGCCCTCACGCAGACCTTTTCGAAACCCCTTTGGACAATCCTGATATGGTCCTTTTCACGATGGCTTCTCCTACAGACCTACAGACCGTATGACACTGGCAGGGCTATGCTGTTTGCAAACCTTCTGATGTCCTTGAATCCCGAACAGTACTTCTGCACAGGTAGCTGAGCTCTTTGCTCTTCCACAGGCATGCATTTTAGCTGCTGGGAAATCTGCTCACATTTACACTGGTTCCTGCTATACTTTTGGAGTGATGTATGATTTTGGCACCCTCTCCAAGTATAGGGGTTTCCTCACCTCTTCAGGTAAACCTGGTCAGCTTATTAATAATCTTTTGGAAGCCATTCTCCTCCCTTTGGCTGTAGCTGTCATCAAATGCACTATGCACACATCTGCTGGAGATACTGTCACCCCTTGGCAATGCTCATGTGGCTGCACTAATCCACACATGCAGGTTTTGCAATATCCCTAAGATATACCAGTTTCCCATTGTTCCTGACCTTTGGAGGGTCTCCATGGTGCTCAGCAGGCAGCCTGTCAATCTGAGCGTGCTCATTGGGCTCATTTAGGTGCCACTGAATCTGAATCCCTTCATCTTCTTACCCTTCCTGATGGTCACATCACTTGCCCTAAGTCACATCTACATGTCCTAGCCCTGGCCACTCATGGAGTTGGCCATGTTGGTAAGCGGGCTTAAGTAAGGGGACCAAACCTTTTTAACCTTAAACCTATGCCTTCTAGTTTGGGACTTGGAAAACACTCTTGGGTATTCACTTCATCCACGCCCCTCGTGATTTTGTTGTTGTGTCACCATAGCCTTACCAGACCATAAGGGCTGCATACAGTCATAGAGTTATAGAGATGTACAGCATGGAAGCAGACCCTTCAGTCCAACCCGTCCATGCCGACCAGATATCTCAACCCAATCTAGTCCCACCTGCCAGCACCTGGCCCATATCCCTCCAAACCCTTCCTATTCATATACCCATCCAAATGCCTATTAAATGTTGCAATTATACCAGCCTCCACCACATCCTCTGGCAGCTTATTCCATACATGTACCACCCTCTGTGTGAAAACATTGCCCCTTAGGTCTCTTTTATATCTTTCCCCTCTCACCCTAAACCTATGCCCTCTAGTTCTGGACTCCCCGACCCCAGGGAAAAGTCTTTGTCTATTTATCCTATCTTTATTTATCTTTGTCTATTTATCAGTCCTTGCCTTTCCAAATACATGTACATCCTGTCCCTCAGGATTCCCTCCAACAACTTGCCCACCACCGAGGTCAGGCTCACTGGTCTATAGTTCCCTGGCTTGTCCTTACCACCCTTCTTAAACAGTGGCACCACGTTTGCCAACTTCCAGTCTTCTGGCACCTCACCTGTGACTATCGATGATACAAATATCTCAGCAAGAGGCCCAGCAATCACTTCTCTAGCTTCCCACAGAGTTCTCGGGTACACCTGATCAGGTCCTGGGGATTTATCCAACTTTAACTGTTTCAAGACATCCAGTACTCCCTCCTCTGTAATCTGGACATTTTGCAAGATGTCACCATCTATTTCCCTACAGTCTATATCTTCAATATCCTTTTCCACAGTAAATACTGATGCAAAATACTCGTTTAGCACCTGCCCCATTTTCTGCACCTTGCTGATCTTTATGGGGCCCTATTCTCTCCCTCGTTATCCTTTTGTCCTTAATGTATTTGTTAAATCCCTTTGGATTATCCTTAAATCTATTTGCCAAAGATATCTCATGTCCCCTTTTTGCCCTCCTGATTTCCCTCTTAAGTATATTCCTTTATGGTCTTCTAAGGATTCACTCGATCTATCCTGTCTATACCTTACATATGCTTCCTTGTTTATCTTAAGGTCTTTTCCCCAGAGTAGAGGGCACAGGTTTAAGGTGAGAGGGGAAAGATTTAAAAGGGATCTAAGGGGCAACCTTTTCACACAGAGGGTGGTGGAGACCAAAACTGCAGACCAATACTCAAGGTGTGGCCTCACCAAGGCCCTGTATAACTGCAGCAGGATATCCTGACTCCAATACTCTCATCCTCTCAGTGACGGAGACTGGTACAATTACATTTAAATGTCAACTGGACGGGCATAGGAATAGAAAGGGTTAAAAGGGATGTGGGCTAAGTGTGGGCAAAATGGGACTGGGTTGGAAGATAAGATCGGCATGGATGTGTTGGACTGAAGGGTGTCTTTCAGTGCTATTCATCTCTCTGACTCTCTGAATGGAGGGATATGGGTCAAGGGCAGCCAGAAGGGATTCGTTTAATTTGGTGTCACGTTCAGCACAACATGGTGGGCCAAAGGGCCCGTGGCTGTGCTGATCTGTTCTATAACTAACTCCAACAGTCGTAGACTCACCAATGTTAAGGGCATTTAAATAGTCATTGGAGAGACATATGGACGAGAATCGAATAGTGTGGGTTTGATGGGCTTCAGATTGGTTCCACAGGTTGGTGCAACATCGAGGGCCGAAGGGTCTGTAATGTTCAAGGGTTGATGTTTTACTTGGTTGGCACAGATCAAGAAAGCAGCATTTCTTGTCAAGGGCAGCTAAGGATGGACAATAAACGCTGGTCCCTCTGCCACATTCCACAAGTGAATGAAAAGATGGCCTTTGTGAAATGTGTGTCCCTGGTGTTTGATCTTGTCATTTAACCCTCAAACTGAATTTGTCTTTCAAATATCCAATAAAAAAACCGACCCCAGAGCCCCTTTACTTGAAGGGTATTAATTCATGCCAGCGCACATCTTCATTTCCCCCAGCTCCTGCTCTCTGAGCCAGCAGAATGGGCTGCAGTAAGAAAACATTCTGGGAATTCATCATCCAAGTTCCTCGTTTCCCAGTCTGACTCGGCAATCTCAGTGGAAACTAAAACCAGCTGGGATATTTCCCATCAGACCTATTCTCATTCTCTGTATCTTGTCCTTCTGTGTGATTGCTGTTCGGGAGATAACAAATGATTCACTCTTCAATGTGATCATGACACGATGCAGTCTCAGTGGGTCCCATTCCCACCCTCTCCCCGTATTCTCTTTGATCCCTTTAACCCCAAGACCCATGTCTCCTTCCCTCTTGAATCTATCGAATGAACTGGCCCCAACAGCTTCCTGTGAGAGAGAATTCACAACTCTCTGAGGGAAGACATTCTTCCTCATTCAGTCCTGAATGGTTTACCCCTTATCCTTACACTGTGACCCCTAGTTCGGGACTTCCCCAACATCCAGAACATACATCTTCCTCCACCTAGTCTGTCTTGTCCCATCAGGATTTTATATGTTTCTCTGAGATTCCCCTCATTTTTCTGAATTCTAGTGAGTACAAGCCCAGTTGATCCAGTCATTCCTCATAAGTCAGTCCTGTCATCCCGGGTATCAGGCTGGTGAACCTTCACTGGACTCCCTCAATAACAAGAATGTCCTTCCTCAGACTCAGAGACCAAAACCCCAGCCAATACTCAAGGTGTGACCTCACTTAGACCCTGTATAACTGCAGCAAGATATCCTGACTCCAATACTCCAACCCTCTCACTATGAAGGCCAGCATGCCTTTGTTACTGACCGCTGCACCTGCGTGCCAACCTTCAGTGACTGTTCCACCATGACACCCAGGTCTCACTGCACCCTCACCTTTTCCTAAACTGCTCCCTTTCAGATAATAATCTGCCTTCCTGGTTTTGTGACCAAAGTAATTAACCTCCCATTGATCTACATTAGATTTCATTTCCAAAGTATTTGCCCTCTCAACCGTCTGGTACTCGTCATCTTTGCCTAATTTCCAGTCCTTCCTGAGTGCTTGAGTATTCAGGCTTCAGTGTTTACAATCTTGCAGCAATGCCTCTGTCATAACTTCCAGTGAGAAGGCAGCCAGAAACTCAGTGTTACTGAGATGACCAGTGAGAGCAGTTCGAACACTGTCCATCACAACTGTCAATGGAAATCACTCTCCCAGCTCAACATTTTCACTTTTAACTCCTGTGTGTCAGGTCATCATTTATTCAGTGTGGTTTTAGGACACAGGGAAAATCCCCTTCCCACCACCCTCCCCCACTAATTTAAACCAGGAGCTCAGAAACGATTTAACCCGTGCAGTAATCTGTGAAAAATTGAGAGGCAAAGAGCTATCCCAAAAGTCACTAAAATAAAAACTAACAGCTTTATTTTTTAAAGTCTAACAGAGAATAATGAACTAACAATTATTTACAACTCCTTTCTCTAATCTATCTTTTACCTCCCCCTCTACAATACTGATCCAATAAAACTTCTGATTAAGATTTACCAAAAATTCAAATTTCAAACCAGCCAGCTGTCGAATCTTCTCTTTGTATCTTCCTCCGTCTTCTTTTATTCTTCTTAGGGATTCCTGTTTCACAGATCACTGATTGACAAAGGTACCTTTAAGAGAGCAATTCTGCAGGCAGTCTGCAGATGTCGGTGGCTTGGCAGTTCTCCTCCCAACTGTTTAATTTTTCCTGGTCTAATACCCCAAAGCATCAGATTGTTTCATTGGTTTTTAATATTGTCAAAATATCAAATTCATACTTGATTGAAGATTGGTATTTTGGAGTATAATTTAAGGTGATTAGCCAAATTTGAATTTATTTTTGTCTCATACCAACTCAGTCAGTACGAGCTGCTGGACTAAATGTTCCATTGTAACCTCTCCAGCACTCTGTCTGCTTGCTAAGTCTTTCACTCTGTTAAAGGTACATTACACTTCTACACCTTCATAACACCTCCCCCCTTAAGGAAAAAAATGAACCATCATAATGAAAAGATGGCTTTTTTTTCTATTCTTTAAACACATAACTTAAAGTTATCTGAACGTTAGGGTAAAGTTCACCTTAACTTCTTCCCGTACATATATATGCATAAAATATTAAATAAATACAAATCTCATCTGAACTCTATCAGTTAAATCCGTGACAATGCATCTGTGATTATAGTTTTACGACTCGCTACATGTATGATTTCTAAATTAAAAGTCTGTAACATAAGACTGCGATGAAATAGTCTCATATTCTTGTCTTTAAAGTGTTCTAAGAATGTAAGAGGATTGTGATCCGTGTACACAACCATCTCCACCACATTGTTCATCACATAAACATTAAAATGTTGGAAGGCCAGTACCAAACTCAATCGTTCTTTTTTGATCTGGTAGATATTGAGTTTCTTTGAAAAGTAACCACGAGCAGTTCAATCCCATTCTCATCTTTCTGTAGGAGTACAGTTCCAACTCCAATGTCACGAGCATCAAAGGCAACTTTATTAGGTTTTGAAAAGTTTGGTGTAGCTGAAACTGGTTTGATGGTTAATTTTGCTTTCAAATGTTGGAATTCCTCCTGGCATGGTTCTGTCCACCGAAACTTGGTGTTCTTCTTCAGCAAATTGATTAACAGTCCCACTACACTGCTGAAGTTTGGAACAGACTTCTGATAGAGTCCACTGAGTCCTCCGAATCGAAACATGTCTTTCTTCAAGGTTGGTTGTGGAAATTCCTCGCTGGCCTTCCATGGGATCACCCTTTCATGATCCAAGAATATCACCTTTGGTTTCACAAATTCAGATTTGTCTAAGTTTATTACCAGTTTTGCTTCTTGTAGTCGTTCAAAGAGCCCCGCCAACTGTACCATGTGATCTTTCCAGGACTTACTAAAGATCACTACATCATCCAAATCGACCGCACAGTTTGTTAAGCCAGCCACAACTCTGTTCATGAGTCTTTGAAATGTGGCAGGCACGGTCTTCATTCCAAAGGGCATCACTTTAAACTGATGTCGCCCATTTGAGGTAGCAAACGGAGAAATGTCTTTCACCGTCTCTGATGAAGGGACCTGCCAGTAACCACACATTAAGGTCCAACTTGGTGATGTCACTGGTTTGTCCAACTTTCTTGATACAGTCCTCTGATCTAGGAATTGGATATGAATCCGATTTTGTAACGGCATTGACTTTCCAATAATCTCCGCACAATCATTGAGTCCTGTTCACTTTGGGAACTAAGACAATCAGTGAACTCCACTTGTTCTGGCTGGGGGTTTGATGATGTCCCCATCGAGCATGGCCTCCACCTCCATCTAGAGCTGTCTGGCTTTGAAAGGATTAAGCCGGTAGGGGTGTTGTTTTATCGGAGCAGTATTCCCTACGTCTACTTCATGTACAATAGCATTACTCCTCCCCATCTGATTCTGTCATATGTCCTTAGACTGCAGTAGAAAACTTCCAACTGCGTTGTATGTTCCTGAGACAGATAGTTTACGAACCTATCCCACTCCTCAAGGAATCTTTCATTTTTTAATCTATTTTGAGGCATCTGGATTTGATCCCTCACTCTGCTAACACCTGTTTCTCCAGATTATCCTCTCCAGTAAAATACAATTTCAGCATGTTCACATGACATCCCCAAAACCATTTTTACAAGATCGTTCACCTGACTCAACCTTTTCCCAATTTGATAGGGATGACTAAACCTGGCTTTGAAGGGCTCTCTGACCCTAATGCAGTCAAAACACATGATCCCCTTGGGAAAACGCCCAGGTTTCAGAGCTTTTAGCTGTCATCTAGAACATAGAACATAGAACATTATAGCGCAGTACATGCCCTTCGGCCCTAACACGTCCTCCTTATGCACCTCAATCCCATCTAATATTGGAGCCTGAATCCTAGTATTTTCCTCAACAACATTGTCTTTTTCGAGTGCGAACACTGATGAAAAATATTCAGTTTGCACCTCCCCATCTCCTCTGACTTCCCACTACTATGGCTGACTGGCCCTAATCTTACTCCAGTCATTCTTTTATTCCTGATATAGCTATAAAAAGCTTTATAGTTTTCCCTGATCCTATCTGCCAACGCATGTCCCCTCCTGGCTCTTCTTCGCTCTTTCCTGGCTACCTTGTAACTCTCAAGTGCTCTAACCATGGTTCCCTCACTTGACAATTTCCTCCCTGTCTGACAGGTCCCTACGGAGCAAGGTCCCACCTTAACTGGTCCTGAATAAGCTCGACATTTCAACTGTGCTCATTCCCTGCAGTTTCCTTCCTCATCCGATGCATCCTAAATCTTCCCTAATCACATTGTAATTGCCTTTCCCCCAGCTATAAGCTTTGCCTGAAGTATATACCTATCCTTTTCTTACATTAAAGTAAACATAACCAAAATGTGGTCACTGTTACTAAAGTTCTCACCTACCTCCAAATCTAACACCTGGCTGGGTTCATTACCCAGTCCCAAATCCCATGTGGTCTCACACCTTCTTGGTCTGTCTACATACTGTGACAGGAAACCCTCTTGCACACATTGGACAAAAACTGACCCATCTAAAGTTCTCACACTACAGTATTCCCAGTCAATATATGGAAAGTTAAAGATCCCCAGAAAAAAGTACCACTTTTGCTCCTATCAAGAATCAGCTTTGCTATCCTTTCCTCGACATCTCTGGAACTATTTGGACGCCGATAGAAAATTCCCAACAGGTTAACCTCTCCTTTCCTGTTTCTAATCTCAGCCCTTCCTTCTTTCTCTCTCTCTCTCTTTGCTCAGCTAAGAACCTTCTCTCTCTCACTCTCCCCTCTGTCTTTTTCTCTCTCTTTCTTTTTCCTCTCTGTTTCTCTTTCTTTTTCTCTCTCCCTTTCTTTCCTCTCTCTCCCTTTGTTTATCTTCTCACTCCATTTTCCTTAATTGTAATTTAAGTTTTTCTCCCTCTACTGCACTTGTCTGTTTCTCAGATACACCTAAGTGTTTGAGTAACTCCCTTACAATTTCAGTTTTACTTTTGTCCTTGGTTCATCCCAAATCCAACTTCTTTGCTAATTCGAAACTATGGCCTTTTTCTTTCCTTCTAAACTTTCTTAGCAAATTTGAGAATCATCTTCAAATCCCAGAACCTATTTAGCAATTTTCAGAGCCATTTCTCTTACTTCTAAGTTAATCAACCATAAGTCACTGAAATTAAACAAATTGTCTCACCTTCGTTTTGTTTGAAGATCTAGGACACTAATCTGCGAGTGTTTAATCTGCTGGGATTTTTTGTACTCCCAACTCTATTCAAATCTGTGTAAATCAGTTCAAATCCCATATCCGAGCCCCCCCATCTGTTACAACACAGGGTAAACCCCTCCTGATATTTTAAACTGGCAACACAGAAGTGATTTGGTAATCTGTTAAAAATTGAGAGGCAAAGAACTATCTGAAAAGTCACTGAAGTAAAAACTAACAACTTTTTTAAAAAAAAGTCTAACAGAGAATAATGAACTAACAATTATTTACAACTCCTTTCTCTAATCTATCTTTTACCTCCCCCTCGACAATACTGATCCGATAAAACTCCCGATTAAGATTTACTAAAAAATTCAAATTTCAAAACCAGCCAGCTGTCGAATCTTCTCTTTGTATCTTCCTCCGTCTTCTTTTATTCTTCTTAGGGATTCCTGTTTCACAGATCACTGATCGATAAAGGTACCTTTAAGAGAGCAATTCTGCAGGCAGTCTGCAGATGTCTGTGGCTTGGCAGTTCTCCTCCCAACTGTTCAATTTTTCCTGGTCTAATACCCCAAAGCATCAGATTGTTTCATTGGTTTTTAATATTGTCAAAATATCAAATTCATACTTGATTTAAGGTTGGTATTTTGGGGTATAATTTAAGGTGATTAGCCAAATTTGAATTTATTTTTGTCTCATAGCAACCCAGGTACTGAGAGCTACTGGACCAAATGTTCCATTGTAAATTCTCCAGCACTGTCTGCTAGCTAAGTCCTTCACTCTGTTAAAGATACAGTAGACGTCTACACCTTCATAACAGTGGACATGGTTCACTGCACAATTGTGCAGTGAGTACAGGAGACTGAGATCGAGGAAAGTACAGGTGAAACACTGCCTCACCTGAAAGTGCTCCACCTTCTGTGATTGCCTGGGCAAGTACCATGAGGGGAATGAGGGAAAGTTCGAAGTGATGGAGGTATGGACCAGGGTGTCCCAGGGGAACAGTCCCTGCAGAATGCTGATCGTGGAGGAGAGGGCATGATGTGTTTGGTGCTGGTATCCTGCTGGGAGGGCTGGAAATAGAGGAAGATGACCCTTTGAATGTGGTGACTGGAGGCATGGGAAGTAAGGACAAGGGGAACCCAATCATTGTTCAGGAACGGAGGGGAAAAGGGGAGGGTAGAAGTGTGGGAGATGGGTCCGAAATAACTGAAGGCCCTGTCAACCAAGAATCCTGCCTTTAACCCTGTAATCTGCATTCAAAGGCAACTTTCCAAAGTGAATCACTTCACACTTTTCCAGGTTGAACTCCATCTACCACTTCTCAGCCCAGCTCTACATCCTGTCAACGTCCTGTTGCAACCAACAACAGTCCTCCACACTTCCACAAATCCTTGGATGAGGAAAAAAGGAATTCATGTCAGAGGCAGCTCAGGAGAGTGTGGTATCATTGGAACAAATACTGAGAGACCTGGGAGACCAACTGATGATCAGCGGATACTGAATATTTCATAAATTATTTCCATGGGGAATTATGCAATTTGTATTGTGCACTTCTGCATGGTTGAAGCAACATGTACAAGTCCACAGTCCCCTGCTTTATGGAGACAAAGTACACTTACACAGATATTGTTTCATTTCTAAACAAATCTCAATCTGCTGCGTTTACACGGCAAACTCAATGACCAGAATCGAGAATCCCAAAGGTTGTGTTGTCTACCTAGTGTTCGGGTTTGAGATATCTCATCTAGGCTGCAGAGGGATTTGGAGTAGGAGGGGAAAAAGCCGGTGGTGATGGTCCATGTAGGTCCCAACAACATCGATAAAACTGGAGCAGAGCATCTGCTAAAGGAGGATGAACAGCTAGGAGCTAAATTAGAAACCAGAACCAAAAACGTCATAATCTCTGAACCACAAGCTAATTGGCACAGGGTCAATAAAGTGAATCAGGTAAATAAGTGGTTCAAAGATTGGTGGGGGAGAGAGTCAGCAATGCTTTGTGAGGGGAAGCTCATTCCTCACAAACTTTATTGAATTCTTTGAAGGTGTGACAAAACACATTGATGAAGGTAGAGCAGTGGATGCAGTGTATGTGGACTTTAGCAAGGTGTTTGGTAAGGTTCCTCACGGTAAGCTTATTCAGAAAGTAAGGGGGCATGTGATACTGGGAAACCTATCTGTCTGGTTTGAGATTTGGCTGGCCCATAGAAGACAGACAGTGGTAGTAGATGGAAAGTATTCAGTCTGGAGCTTGGTGACCAATGGTGCTCCACAAGGATCTGTTCTGGGACCTCTGCTCTTTGTGATTTTTATTAATGATGTGGATGAGGAAGTGGAAGGGTGGGTTCGTAAGTTTGCTGATAAGATGAAGGTGGGTGGAGTTGTGGAAGTGTGGAGGACTGTTGTCGGTTGCAACAGGACATTGACAGGATGCAGAGCTGGGCTGAGAAGTGGTAGATGGAGTTCAATCTGGAAAAGTGTGAAGTGATTCACTTTGGAAAGTTGACTTTGAATGTAGATTACAGGGTTAAAGGCAGGATTCTTGGCAGTGTGGAGGAACTGAAGGATCTTGGGATCCACGTCCATTGATCCCTCAAAGTTGCCACCCAAGTTGATAGGGTTGTTGAGAAGGCATATAGTGTGTTGGCTTTCATTAGTAGGAGGATTGAGGTGAAGAGCCGCGAGGTTATGGTGCAGCTCTATAGAGGCCTGGTTAGACCACACTTGGAATATTGTGTTCAGTTCTGGTCGCCTCATTATAAGAAGGATGAGGAAGCTTTAGAGATTTCCCAGGATGCTGCCTGGATTGGAGGGCATGTCTTATGAAGAAAGGTTTAGGAAGCTCGGGCTTTTCTCATTGGAGCAAAGAAAGATGAGAGGGGACTTGATACAGGGTGTACACAATGAGGACAGGCATAAACAGAGCAGATTGCCAGAGACTTTTCCCCAGGACGGAAATGTCTATCATGGGGGGGGGGCGTAATTTTAAGGTTATTGGAGAAAGGATTAGGGGAGATGGCAGAGGTTGGTTCTCTACACTGAGATTGGTGGGTGTATGGAATGTACTGCCAGTGATGGGAGTAGAGTCAGAGACATTAGTGACGTTTAAGCGACTCTTGGATAGACACATGGATGATAGTACAATGTAGGGTATGGAGGTTAGTCTGATCTTAGAGAAGGATAAAAGGTTGGCACAACATCGAGGGCCGAAGGGCCGGTACTGCATTGCACTGTTCTATGTTCTATGAATCACATAACTAGGGCTGTAGGCTGGGCTTTAAACTAAATGGGGAAAGGGGGCTGCAGTTACATGGGAAAATATCAAACCAGACTTAAAGGAATTGAGGAGAGGTGATTAAAATCTCCAGCACATGGATAAATAGACCGAGTGTATGGAAAGGGTTAGCAATCAAACCTTCAAACACACTGGACAAATGAATGACAATGAGAAGAGGAATGGTTAATACAGGACTGAAGGTGTTATACCTGAATGCACACACTGTAAGGAATCAGGGAAATAAGCCTTGTTTTGACAACTGAATATTCAAGGATATACATCAGAATGAACAGATAGGCAGGTGGGTGGAGGAGGGGGGTTGCTTTATTTGTAAGAAATGAAATTAAATCAATAGTAAGGAACGAAGTAGGGTCAGATGGTATAGAATCTGGGTGGGTTTTTATGCTGCAAAGGTATGAGAACCATAGTTGGAGTTAGCCTGACCTTAGTATTTGTAAAATAGGGCAGAGTCAGCATGGTTTATCAAGGGGAGGTCATGACTGACAGATCTTTGAGGAAGTAACAAGCAGGTTAGACCAAGGAGAGTCAATGGATGTCACCGACCGGGACTTCAAGAAGTTCAACACAAGAGGCTACTGAGGAAGATAAGGGCCGATGGTGTCAGATGGAGTATAATGTGAGAAAGGGGGAGGTCATGCACTTTGGTCGGAAGAATAGAGACATAGACTATTCTTAGAAGCATCGAGGGTGTGGGGAGGGAGGAACAAATATGGACCGTGGTCCTGCCTGAGAGGGTGGGGGGAGGGAGGAACAAATATGGACCGTGCCACCTGAGAGGGTGGGGGGAGGGAGGAACAAATATGGACCGTGCCACCTGAGAGGGTGGGGGGAGGGAGGAACAAATATGGACCGTGGTCCTGCCTGAGAGGGTGGGGGGAGGGAGGAACAAATATGGACCGTGCCACCTGAGAGGGTGGGGGGAGGCAGGAACAAATATGGACCGTGCCACCTGAGAGGGTGGGGGGAGGCAGGAACAAATATGGACCGTGCCACCTGAGAGGGTGGGGGGAGGCAGGAACAAATATGGACCGTGGTCCTGCCTGAGAGGGTGGGGGGAGGGAGGAACAAATATGGACCGTGCCACCTGAAGGGTGGGGGGAGGGAGGAACAAATATGGACCGTGCCACCTGAAGGGTGGGGGGAGGGAGGTACAAATATGGACCGTGCCACCTGAGAGGGTGGGGGGAGGAAGGAACAAATATGGACCGTGCCACCTGAGAGGGTGGGGGGAGGGAGGAACAAATATGGACCGTGCCACCTGAGAGGGTGTGGGGAGGGAGGAACAAATATGGACCGTGGTCCTGCCTGAGAGGGTGGGGGGAGGGAGGAACAAATATGGACCGTGCCACCTGAGAGGGTGGGGGGAGGGAGGAACAAATATGGACCGTGCCACCTGAAGGGTGGGGGGAGGGAGGAACAAATATGGACCGTGCCACCTGAAGGGTGGGGGGAGGGAGGTACAAATATGGACCGTGCCACCTGAGAGGGTGGGGGGAGGGAGGAACAAATATGGACCGTGCCACCTGAGAGGGTGGGGGGAGGGAGGAACAAATATGGACCGTGCCACCTGAGAGGGTGTGGGGAGGGAGGAACAAATATGGACCGTGGTCCTGCCTGAGAGGGTGAGGGGAGGGAGGAACAAATATGGACCGTGCCACCTGAGAGGGTGGGGGGAGGGAGGTACAAATATGGACCGTGCCACCTGAGAGGGTGGGGGAGGGAGGTACAAATATGGACCGTGCCACCTGAGAGGGTGGGGGGAGGCAGGAACAAATATGGACCGTGGTCCTGCCTGAGAGGGTGGGGGAGGGAGGTACAAATATGGACCGTGCCACCTGAGAGGGTGGGGGGAGGCAGGAACAAATATGGACCGTGCCACCTGAGAGGGTGGGGGGAGGGAGGAACAAATATGGACCGTGCCACCTGAGAGGGTGGGGGAGGGAGGTACAAATATGGACCGTGCCACCTGAGAGGGTGGGGGGAGGGAGGTACAAATATGGACCGTGCCACCTGAGAGGGTGGGGGGAGGCAGGAACAAATATGGACCGTGCCACCTGAGAGGGTGGGGGGAGGCAGGAACAAATATGGACCGTGGTCCTGCCTGAGAGGGTGGGGGGAGGGAGGAACAAATATGGACCGTGCCACCTGAAGGGTGGGGGGAGGGAGGTACAAATATGGACCGTGCCACCTGAGAGGGTGGGGGGAGGGAGGAACAAATATGGACCGTGCCACCTGAGAGGGTGGGGGGAGGGAGGAACAAATATGGACCGTGCCACCTGAGAGGGTGGGGGGAGGGAGGAACAAATATGGACCGTGCCACCTGAGAGCGTGGGGGGAGGGAGGAACAAATATGGACCGTGCCACCTGAGAGGGTGGGGGGAGGGAGGAACAAATATGGACCGTGCCACCTGAGAGGGTGTGGGGAGGCAGGTACAAATATGGACCGTGCCACCTGAGAGGGTGGGGGGAGGCAGGTACAAATATGGACCGTGCCACCTGAGAGGGTGTGGGGAGGCAGGTACAAATATGGACCGTGCCACCTGAGAGGGTGTGGGGAGGCAGGTACAAATATGGACCGTGCCACCTGAGAGGGTGGGGGGAGGTAGGTACAAATATGGACCGTGCCACCTGAGAGGGTGGGGGAGGCAGGTACAAATATGGACAGTGCCACCTGAGAGGGTGAGGGAGGCTGGTACAAATATGATTGTCAGATGGAGTTTAATGTGGGAAAGTGGTAGGAAGATTAGAGGCAAGGACTATTTTCTAATTGGGGAAAAAATTCAGAACTCTGAAGTGTAAAGAGACTTGGGAGTTCTAGTCCAGGATTCTCTCAAGGTAAACTTGCAGGTTGAGTCAGTAGTTTGGATGGCAAATACAGTGATGGCATTTATTTTGAGAGGACTTGAATATAAAAACAGGGATGTATGTCTGAGGCTGTATAAGGCTCTGGTCAGACCACATTTGGAGAATTGTGTGCAGCTTTGGGCTCCATATCTCAGGAAGGATGTACCAGCCTCCCCCACCTCTCAGGTGGCACGGTCCGTATTTGTACCAGCCTCCCCTGGTCACAGGCCTCTAATCGAATAACCCTCTCCCACCCTCTCGTTGGCTAACTCTCCTTGGAACCCGTGAGGTTCTGTTCACTCAGATTTTTTCTATATAGTTGCCAGCCAATGACCATCACTAATACAAGATCATCTGACCACCACTCTTGACATGGAGTTAATATCACTGAAACCCAAACAATTAACGTCCTGGGGGTTACCACTGACCAGAGACTCAACTGAACTCACCTTATTAACACTGACTGCAATAGCAGATCAGAGGCTAGGAATCCTGTAGGGAGTAACTCACTCCTAGACTCCCCAGAGTCTGTCTACCATCTACCAGGCACAAGTCAGGAGGGTGATGGAATACTCCCCACTTGCCTGGATAGGTGCAGCTCCAATAACACTCAAGAAGCTCGACCCATCCAGAACAAACCAGCCCAATGATTGGCAGTACATCCCCAAACATCCCCTCCCTTCCCCACTGACGCTCAGTAGCAGCAGTGTGTACTGTCTACAACTTGCACTGCAGAAACACAACAAAGGCAGCACCTTCCAAACCCACGACCACTTCAATATAGAAGGACAAGGGCAGCAGACACAGAGGGTTCTGAAAAGATTTACCAGGATGTTGCCAAGACTGGAGGGTTGGAGCCATAGGGAGAGGCTGGATAGGCTGGGGCTGTTTTCCCTGGAGCATCAGAGGCTGAGGGGTGACCTTATAGAGGTTTATAAGATCATGAGGGACATGGATATGGTGAATGGCAGATGTGTTTTTCCCAAGGGAAGGGACTTCAAGATGAAGGGCATATGAGGAGAAAGATTTGTGTGCAGAATGAAGTCCCAGAGGAGTGGTGGATGTGGGTATATTTAAAAGACATTTGACAAGGACATGACGAGGAAAGATTTTAAGGAATATGAGTCACATGTGGGATTAGTTTAGTTTGACATTATATTCAGTATGGACTGGTCAGACCGAATGGTCTGTTCCATGCCATATGTGACTTAATGACTCCATTTACTTTCTTCTTGTTCATTATCAAAATCTCGATAACCCTTACAGAGTCATAGAGGTGTACAACGTGGAAACAGACCCTTCAGTCCAACCCGTCCATGCCAACCAGATATCCCAACCCAATCTAGTCCCACCTGCCAGCACCCGGTCCATATCCCTCCAAACTCTTCCTATTCATACACTCATCCAAATGCCTTTTAAATGTTGCAATTGTACCAGCCTCCACCACATCCTCTGGCAGCTCATTCCATACACATACCACCCTCTGTGTGAAAAAGTTGCCCCTTAGGTCTCTTTTATATCTTTCCCCTCTCACCCTAAACCTATGCCCCTCTAGTTCTGGACTCCCCCACCCCAGGGAAAAGACCTTGTCTATTTATCCTATCCATGCCCCCCATAGTTTTATAAACCTCTATAACACTACCCCTCAGTCTCCAGGGAAAACAGCCCCGGCCTATTCAACCCCTCCCTATAGCTCAAATCCTCCAACCCTGGCAACATCCTTGTAAAGTTTTTACAACATCCTTCCGATAGGAAGGAGACCAGAATTGCACACAATATTCCAACAGTGGTCTGTACAGCTGCAACATGACCTCCCAACTCCTACACCCCTGGTTTTCCTGGATTTGTTGCCCTTTTCCCATCACTCTCAGAGAAACTCACTGGCCCTGAAGTTCCACTACATTCCTTTTTAAAAGACTCCCACTTTCCAAATGGACACTTTCCTGCAAAGAACTGCTCCCATTGCATTGTCAAATCCTGTCTAATGATATTAAAATCAGCCTTCCCCCCAATTTAGACACTTAACTTCTGCAATATCCTTATCTCTTGTCATAATGACTTTGAAACTACGAGTTATGGTCACTATCCCCAAAATGCTCACCCACTGACACTTCAATCACTCACCCACTGGCGTCATTCCCTGGGACTGGGTCTAGTATCGCCTTATTCTGTCACAGAAAGCTCTCCTGGATGCACTTTCAAACTTCTAATCCTTTCATACCAAGGTGATCTCAGTTAATGTTATCAAAAATATGGAGGTGCTGGTGTTGGACCAGACTGGACAAAGTCAGAAGTCACAGGACACCAGGTTTATTTGAAATCACAAGCTTTCAGAGCGTTGTCCCTTTATGAAGGGACAGTGGATATGGGCCAAGTGCAGGGAAATGGGGTTAGTGTGGATGGATATTATGGTCAGTGTGGAACAGTCTGGGCCGAAGGAAGCTATTTGCTTGTGACTGAGCTAATCATCCAGATATTTTCATCCTACAGGTTCTACATTTAATTTTAACTTAGCTGCTCCTCCTTCTCAAACATAACCCTTTTCTGAGATTTCCCAATTTTGTTGAATTCTAGGTGGACCACTTCTGTAGCTTTCCTCTCCCAGTGCAGGTTCCTGAAAACCCAATGTCTTAATCCTTGGCATCAGCCTCTTCCTTTTGGCTGCAGAGAATTCTATCCTCCTGACCATATTATCTCCTACCATTGGTTCTCTCCCTCAGTTTCCAGTAGTACAGTGCTATCGTCAGTTTGGTTATCCACACTGTCAGCTCCATTTTCTTCAGACCTGCTGGATAATTTCAATGAGACCTCTGTGCTTCGATCATCTCAATTCCCACACTTGGCTCATTAGTATTCACACCCTTTCTTTCTCCCAATTACTGAAGAAATCCAAAGACCCGTCCCTGATGTGTCCTGGTTTATGCAGCTTGTCACTCTCACCCCCAGCTCAATCAGTCTGAAGTGAGGCTCCTGATCACACAACTACTTACTACAGAAAGGATTGCCCTGAATTCAGGTCTTCCCACGTCAAATAGTCACAACACATCTCCAGACACAGGCTTCAGTCTCATTCCAGATCTCTCCCCCTGTCTCGCTCCTCATCCATTCACCAACTTCAGTCTTGACCCTGTTTCTGGTCCTGATCCATTTTCTGGTTCAGATGCCTTTCCCAGTCCTGATGACTTTCCCAAGCCTGATCCATTTCCCAGTCCTGATCCATTCCCAGTCCTGATCCATTCCCAGTCCTGATCCATTCCCCACCCTGACCCATTCCCGGTCCTGGTCCATCTCCCAGACCTGATCCATTCCTGGTCCTGATCCATTCCCAATCCTGATCTGTTTCCTCTGTCCTTACCCAGTTGTTAGCTGAAGCTCTGCTGCTCTGTGTAACTCCAGCAATGCTTACCTTGCATGACAAGTCAGCTCAGCGGCTGCAGCATTTGTACTCGGTCTGGTACATGTAATCTTCTTTCTGAGAAACTTCGTGGCAATGTAGGTAACGACTGACATTGTCAAAACTGGTACCAAGATTGTAGTGCCTATGGAATTGGAATCAGCTCTCCCTGGGGAAAGGGAGGAGATATCAGTCAGACCACATCCACCCAACCGTACAGCCCACCCATCAGCTCAGAAGAGAAACTTCATCCTGAAATTCGGGAACTGCTTTCACACAGTGCTCCTGCTGGGGTCTGAAAGGACAGTGATCACTCAGTGTTATTGTACCAAATATTAGTCCAAGTCTCAGGCCAAAGGGGGTGGGGACACCATTTCAAATCACATCAGAAAATGTTTGAACGTTGCATCAAAGTAAAAGCGAGACCAAGGATCAGTTGTTGTAAGCAATGGACACCTACTGTCCTCACCTGGTGACCCCAGACTCCAGCAACCTGGTTGATTCTGAAATTCCCTCTGAAAACGTGAAGCAAGTCATTTGGTATACCAAATGCTTACAGATCGTGAGGAAACGAATGGACCAGGTCAAATCATTCTTAGGGATAGAAACTACAAGAGAAGAAACCCTGTCACGTGTGAGGTTGTCCATTTTGGAAGGACAAATAAGAATGCGGAATACAGGGTTAATGGTAGGGTTCTTAGTCAGGTGGAGGAACAGAGGGATCTTGGGGTCTATGTACGTAGATCTTTGAAAGTTGCCACTCAGGTGGATAGAGTTTGTAAGAAGGCCTATGGAGTATTATTGTTCATTAGCAGAGGGATTGAATTCAAGAGTTGTGAAGTGATGTTGCAGCTGTACAGGACCTTGGTAAGGCCACATTTGGAGTACTGTGTGCAGTTCTGGTCGCCTCACTTTAGGAAAGATGTGGAAGCTTTGGAGAGGGTGCAGAGAAGATTTACCAGGATGTTGCCTGGAATGGAGAATAGGTCGTATGAGGATAGGTTGAGAGTTCTCGGCCTTTTCTCATTGGAACAGCGAAGGATGAGGGGTGACTTGATAGAGGTTTATAAGATGATCAGGGGAATAGATAGAGTAGACAGTCAGAAACTTTTTCCCCGGGTACAACAGAGTGTTACAAGGGGACATAAAATTAAGGTGAAGGGTGGAAGGTATAGGGGGGATGTCAGGGGTAGGTTCTTTACCCAGAGAGTGGTGGGGGCATGGAATGCTTTGCCTGTGGGAGTGGTAGAGTCAGAATCATTGGCGACCTTTAAGCGGCATTTGGATAGGTACATGGATAGGTGCTTAAGCTAGGACAAATGTTCGGCACAACATCGTGGGCCGAAGGGCCTGTTCTGTGCAGTATTGTTCTATGTTCTAGCCCTGCCGATCCTGCAAAGTCCCCTTCATGAACATCTGAGACCAGTGCTAAAACTGGGAGAGCGGTCTCACAGACTAATCCAGTAACAGCCTGACACAGTCATACTCACGGGATCTTACCTCATAGACAGTGTCCCAGACCCCACCATCCCCATCCCTGGATAGGTCCTGTCCCACCCGCAGGACAGGCCCAGCAGAGGGGGGGCAGCACAGTGGGATACAGTCGGGAGGGAGTTGCCCTGGGAATCCTCAACTTTGACTCCGGACCCCATGAAGTCTCATGGCTTCAGGTTAGACATGAGCAAGGAAACCTCCTGCTGCATTACCACCTACCACCCTCCCTCGGCTGATGAATCATTACTCCTCCATGTTGGACAACACTCAGAGGAAGCACTGAGGGTGGCAAGGACACAGAATGTACTCTGGGTGGGGGATTTCAATGTCCCACCACCAAGAGTGGCTCGGCAGCAGCATTACTGATCGAGCTGGTCGGGATGTGAGAAATAAAACAGGAAAGAAAATATTGGCAAGCATAGTCGCATTTCAAAAATATGTACTTATTATGATAAACACTGTGGCTTTGTGCTGGGAAGGTCATGTCTGATAAATGTGCCTAAGTTTTTGAGGATGTGATAAACATGATTGTGGGCAGGGTAACAGATTTGTGTAAATGGATTTTAACAAAGCCTTTGACAATGTCCCTGGTGGCAGGTTGATACAAAAGGTGAAGTCCCATGGGATCCACAGTGAGATGGTCAGGTAGATACAGAACTGGCCTGGTCAGAGAAGACCGAGAATCACAGTGGAAGGGTGTTTTCTGCCTGGAGATCTGTCACCAGTGGTATTCCACAGGGATCAGTGCTAGGACCCCTGTTGTCTGTAATATATATATAAATGATCTGGAGGAGAATGTCAGTGGTCTGATGAGTAAGTTTGTGGATGACATAAACAATGGGAGATCTCCAGATAGTGAGGAAGATTGCCAAAGAATACAACAGGAAGTTGATAGGCTGGAGACTTGGGGGGAGACTTGATAAATTAAAATCTAAATCAACTCCCTGTCTGTAAGATTCAGTTTGAAATCCTGAATCCATCCATCACATAACGTGGAAAAGGTTCAAGTACCTTTGGGATAATACCCTGTTTCCTGCCCATGAACCAATTCTGTATCCATGCCAATATATAGAGAAACCCCGATTATCCCACATTCAATTATCCGAATATCGGATTATCCGGCTAGGTCACAAGGTCCCGATGCTTGGATAAACTATGT
Organism: Chiloscyllium punctatum; assembly: GCF_047496795.1. Lineage (NCBI taxonomy): Eukaryota > Metazoa > Chordata > Chondrichthyes > Orectolobiformes > Hemiscylliidae > Chiloscyllium > Chiloscyllium punctatum. The sequence continues at coordinate 172,194,765 of NC_092739.1, forward strand.
TATCTGGGATTCCATGATCCGGAATTTGATGAACAGAATGAAATATTCCCTGCCCCGTGTGCGTCAGATGATGGAGGGTATAATTGGATACCCGTAACAGCATGGCCTCTTATTTTATGCCTTACCCTTTTGTGAACACCTTCTAAAAGTCCAACTACCTTTGATCTACCAGCTCGTGTGAAGGGTAAGGCTGACTGAAGGAGGGAAACACAGGATACAGGGAAACAGAGATATTGAAGCTCTGGTTCAGAAAAAGAAGGAGGTATAGGTCAGGTGTAGCCATCTGGGATGAAGTGAATTCCTTGAGGAATATAGGGGTATATGGGAAATCAGAGGCAAAAAAGGGAATCTGAGAGAGCCCTCACAGATTCATAGATCATAGAAGAGTACAGCACAGTACAGGCCCTTCGGCCCTCGATGTTATCACACTCTAAGATAAGGCTAGCCTATATTCCCTTCATTGTACTATCCAAGAGTCGTTTAAATGTCCCTAATGTCTCTGACTCTACTCCTACCACTGACAGTACATTTCACACACCCATCACTCTCTGTGTAAAGAACCTGCCTCTGACATTTCCCCCAAACCCTCCTCCAATCACATTAAAATAATGTCCCTCATGATGGACATTACCCCCTAGGAAAAAGTCTCTGCCTATCCACTCTATCTATGCCTCTCACCATCCTGTACACCTCTATCAAGTCACCTTCCTCCTTCTTCACTCCAGTGAGAAACACCCTCCAGTCCAGGCAGCATCCTGGGAAATCTCCTCTGCACCCTCCCTAAACCTTCCACATCCTTCCTACAATGAGGTAATCAGAACGGGACACAATATTCCGCGTGTGGTCGAACCAGGGCTCTATAGAGCTGCAGCATAACCTCGCGGCTCTTTAACTCAATCTCCTCTCACCCTAAACCTATGCCCTCTAGTTCTGGACTCCCCGACCCCAGGGAAAAGACTTTGTCTGTTTACCCTGTCCATGCCCCTCATAATTTTGTAAACCTCTATAAGGTCACCCCTCAGCCTCCGATGCTCCAGGGAAAACAGCCCCAGCCTGTTCAGCCTCTCTCTGTAGCTCAGATCTTCCAACCCTGGCAACATCCTTGTAAATCTTTTCTGAACCCTTTCAAGTTTCACAACATCTTTCCGATAGGAAGGAGACTAGAATTGTATGCATTATTCCAAACCTATCCAGCTCTATCAGCAAGTGCTCCCTAAACATCTTCCACATTCTGTTGTGAATTTCCCTGGGAACATCTGTTCCCTGTTCCGGTGGCCCAGTTCCTGCCTAATAGCATTGTAACTACCCCCCCGAATTAAATACCTTCCCATCCTGTCTGCTCCTATCCCCCCCCCAATTAAATACCTTCCCCTCCTGTCTGCTCCTATCCCCCCCCCCAATTAAATACCTTCCCCTCCTGTCTGCTCCTATCCCCCCCCCCAATTAAATACCTTCCCATCCTGTCTGCTCCTATCCCCCTCCCCAATTAAATACCTTCCCCTCCTGTCTGCTCCTATCCCCCCCCCCAATTAAATACCTTCCCATCCTGTCTGCTCCTATCCCCCTCCCCCAATTAAATACCTTCCCCTCCTGTCTGCTCCTATCCCCCCCCCCAATTAAATACCTTCCCCTCCTGTCTGCTCCTATACCCCTCCCCCAATTAAATACCTTCCCCTCCTGTCTGCTCCTGTCCCCCTCCCCAATTAAATACCTTCCCATCCTGTCTGCTCCTAACCTTCTCCATGAGTATCGTAAAGATCATGGAGTTGTGATCACTGTCATCGAAGTGCTCTGACCCCTGGCCTGGTTCGTTGCTAAGCACCAAATCCAACATGGCCTCCCCTCTCGTCAGCCAATTTACACACCGAGTTAGGAACCCTTCCTGGACACACCTGACAAAAACTGCTGCATCCAAACTATTTGATCTAAGGAGACTACAATCGATATGAGGGAAGTCAAAGTCTCCCCTGACGATAACTGTTACATCTGCAGCTTTCCAAACTCTGCCTCCCAATCTGCTCCTCTGTGTCTCTGTTGTCATTGGGGTGTGCAGAAACTGAGGAGAAGGTGAGGACTGCAGAGGCTGGAGATCAGAGTCAAGAGTGTGGTGCTGGAAAAGCACAGTCAGTCAGGCAGCATCCTCCTCCTGATGAAGGGCTTATGCCCAAAACGTTGATTCTCCTGCTCCTCGGATGCTGCCTGACTGACTGTGCTTTTCCAGCACCACCCTTTTGTCGATAGAAAACTCCCAATATAGTGACTGTTCCTTTCCTGTTTCGGACTTCCGCCCACACTGACTCAGTGAAGGAGAATCCAAAGAGATTATTGGTTAAAGAGTAACTATGGAACTTTGAAGATCAACAAGGCCACCTGTGTTTGGAGCCACAGGAGATTGGTGAGATCCTAAACAAATATTTCTTATCATTATGTACTGTAGAGGAAGACAGGGAAGGTGGGCAACTCCAGGAAATAAATCGTGAAGTCTTGAAAAGAGTCCACATAACTGAAGTGGAGATGCTGGAAGTCTGAAAACACATAAAAGTGGATAAATCCTTGAGCCGTGATCAGGTGTATCACATGATATTTTGGGAAGTGAGAGAAGAAATTGTGGGGGGGGCCCCCGAGCAGAGATGAGGTGCTGGAAATCTGGAGGGTGGTTAATGGATTTAAGAAAGGCTGCCAAAATTGGGGGAGAAAGGACAGTGAAGACAAAGCTTTTCACTGTCCCTCGGTACATGTGACAAGAAATTTAATTCAATTCAGAAGGTTATCTGAGTCTACAACAGGAACTTGATCAGCTGAGCCGACAAATGGTATTGGGAACACTTCCTTCAGGTGTCGGGGCCTCCATTTGCCGAGAGATGCGAGGGAGCAGTAAAGGACTTCAGGGAAGGTCTCACGTGGGTGAGACAGATGTTAGGGCATGTTCCTCCTGCAGAATGTGGCAGGTGAGAAACACTTCACATGTCTCTGCCGACTACATCTGTGGGAAGTGCACCCAACTCCAGCTCCTCGAAAACCGAGTTAGGGAAATGGAGCTGGAGTTAGATGTACTATGGACCATCTGGGAGGCTGAGGGGGAAATTGAGAGGATGTACAAGGAGGTGGTCACTCCCCAGACACTGGATAAGGACAGCTGGGTTACTGTCAGAGGGAGGAAAGGGAACTGACGATCAGAGCAGGGATCCCCTGTGGCCGTTCCCCTCAGCAATAAGTATCCCGTTTTGGATACTGCTGGTGGGGATGGCCTACCAGGGGAAAGCCATAGTTGTCAGGTCTCTGGGACTGAGGCTCAGAAGGGAAGGGGGGAGAATAGAAAAGTGCTAGTGGTAGGGGACTCAATAGTGAGACAGATTGACAGGAGATTTAGTGGTCAGGAACGGGTCTCCCGATAGGTATGGTGCCTCCCCGGTGCCAGGGTGTGGGATGTCACCGATCGGGTTTACAGGATCCTGAAGGGGGAGGGGGAGCAGCCAGAAACTGTGGTACATATTGGCACCAATGATATAACCAGGAAAGGGATTGAGGATCTGAAAAGTGACTACAGAGAGTTAGGTTGGAAGCTGAAGAGCAGGACGAGTGGAGTAGTGACCTCAGGTTTGTTATCGGTGCCACGAGATAGTGAGATGAGGAACAGTCAGCGAATTCAGCTTAACACGTGGCTGCGAGGCTGGTGCAGGAGGGAGGGCTTCAGATACCTAGACCTTCAGATGCTCGGCTAATTGGCCTGTAGTTCTCTGCTTTTTACCTCTCTCCCTCCCTTTCTGAATTGAGCTGTCGCATTGGCGCATTAATACTTCTCCAGAATCCAAGGGTTTTTGGAAAATTACAACCAACATATCCTCTATTTCTGTAGCTCCTTCTTTTAGGATACTAGGATGCAAGTCATCAGGACCAGGGACTTCTCTGCCTTTAGCCCTCTTTCATCCTCTTAGAATCCTTACAGTGTGGAAACAGGCCATTTGGCTTCGCAAGTCCACAGTGACCCTTCGAAGAGTAGCCCACCCAGATCCATTCCCCTACCCTATTACTCTACATTTTCCCTGATTAATGAAGCTAACATACACATTGATACAATGGGCAATTTAGCATGGTCAATTCACCTGACCTGCACCCAAACACGGGGAGAATGTGCAGACTCCACACAGACAGTCGCCCAAGGCTGGGATTGAACCGGGGTCCCTGGCGCTGTGAGGCAGCAGTGCTAACCACTGTGCCACCGTACCACCCTTTAGTGTGTCTAATCTAACTTCTTCAGTGATGGTGAGGTTATTTAATTCCTCCCCTTTGATTTTTTGCATTGATGCGATGTTGAAAGTATTTTCCACCAGAAAGGCAGATGCAGAATATCTGTTTAAATCCACTGCTATTTCCTTGTTCTAGCTCGAACTCTCCCAATTTCTTTTTAAAGTTCTTTTCTGCTTCATTTATCCTGCTGAAGTGGCTTGTTTAACTTGTGTTTCAGAAACCTCGTAAATATACTTCATGGTACAAGTGGAGCAGACATAGAGAAACAGCAGAGATAGACACAGCAGGAAGAACGTGTAGATGGGAAAGAGCACAGGAACTGAAATGTTTACCTGGGATCTCAACCAATGGTCCACTCTCAAAACTGCCAGCAACCCCTTCAACATCACAGAATGGAGGAGCCCAGCCCATTTCACAGTGACAGTGATCATAATAGTTACAAACCTGAAACAAAACCCACAACAGTGAACACTCCTTCATGAGTATTAGGTAGATTTACAGCATTGCAAACCATGATTGGGGCACAGAGTGCAAGAGTTGTCAGCTCCACGTTGCAGGCAAAAGTGAGGACTGCAGATGCTGGAAACCAGAGTCTAGATCACTGTGGTGCTGGAAAAACACAGCAGGTCAGGCAGCATCTGAGGAGCAGGAGAATCACCGTTTCAGGCAAAAGCCCTTCATCAGGCTTTTGACCGAAACGGTGATTCTCCTGCTCCTCAGATGCTGCCTGAACTGCTGTGCTCTTCCAGCACCACTAATCCAGAATTTGGTTTCCAGCATCTGCAGTCATTGTTTTCCTCTTGGCTGGTTGTACAATTTCTCCCGTCATCCACGGTTCACGAATCTTGCCCTTCCTATCCTTTGTCTTCAATGGGACATGCCTATCCTGCACTATCTTTAACTTATCTTTGAAAGCCTCCCACATCTCAAATGTGGACTTCCCTTCAAATAGCTGTGTCCAATCCACATTTCCCAGCTCCTGCCTAATTTTGATATAATTGGCCTTGGCCCAGATTAATACTCTTCCCTTTGGACCACTCTCTTCTTTATCTACGAGTAATCTAAAACTTAGAGAATTGTGGTCACTCTTCCCAAAGAAATCCCCCACAACTTCTACTACTTGTCCTGGCTCATTCCCCAGTACCAGGTCCAATATGGCCCCTTCCCTCGTCGGACTATTGACATTCATTTTGCCAGAGCGGTAAGGAGAGAAGGAATGGTGAAGCGAGGGCTGCCAGGAAGGGTGAGTTTTCCTGCATTAAAAGGGACTGACCTCGCAAGTCGGGCCGCCATTTTGCCGAGAGATGCGAGGGAGGAGCGAAGGACTTCTGGGAAGTCATCTATTTGTGTGGTGGTGTTACCCAAAACACTACTCGGGTAGTGTCTCCCACCCATCCTCCTCCTCTCACCAAAAAAAAGGACCTGTGTGCCAGATTGGTAAGGTAACGAGTTTATTTTTTATTCCTTATATTTTCAACAGTCTCTTTGGGAATTTAGAATCATGGGAATGGCGGTTAGGGTAGTTGAATGTTCCTCCTGCAGAATGTGGGTAATGAGCCCAGCCAGGTGTTAGACTTGGAAGTAGGTGAGCACTTTGGTGATAGCGATCACAATTCTGTCAGGTTTACTTTAGGAAAGGGACAGGTGTATACCACTGGGCAAGAGTTACAGCTGGGGGAAAGGCAATTACGATGTGATTAGGCAAGATTTAGGTAGCATAGGATGGGGAAGGAAACTGCAGGGGATGGGCACATTAGAAATGTAGAGCTTATTGAAGGAAAAGCTTCTGTGTGTCCTAGATAAGTATGTACCTGTCAGGCAGGGAGGAAGCTGTAGAGTGCAGGAGCCATGGTTTACGAAGGAAGTGGAATCTCTGGTCAAGAGGAAGAAGAAGACTTATGTTAGCATGAGATGTGAAGGCTCAGTTAGGGCGCTTGAGGGTCACAAGGTAGCCAGGAAAGACCTAAAGAGAGAGCTCAGAAGAGCCAGGAGGAGACATGGGAAGTTGTTGGCGGATAGGATCAGGGTAAACCCTAAGGCTTTCCATAAGAATAAAGGAATGACGAGAGTAAGATTAGGGCCAATCAAGGATAGTAGTGGGAAGTTGTGTGTGGAGTCAGAGGACTAAATGAATATTTTTTGACAGTATTCACTCTAGAAAACGACAATGTTGTCGAGGAGAAAACTGAGATACAGGCTACTAGACTAGGTGGGATTGAGGTTCACAAGGAAGAGATATTAGAAATCCTGCAGAGTGTGAAAATAGATAAGTTCCCTGGGCCAGATGGGATTTATCCGAGGATCCTCTGGGAAGCCAGGGAGGAGATTGCTGAACCTTTGGCTTTGATCTTTAAATCGTCATTGTCTACAGGAATAGTGCCAGAAGACTGGAGGATAGCAAATGTGGTTCCCCTGTTCAAGAAGGGGATTAGAGACAACCCTGGTAATTATAGACCAGTGAGCCTTACTTCAGTTGTTGGTAAAGTGTTGGAAATGGTTACAAGAGATAGGATTTATAATCATCTAGAAAAGAATAATTTGATTAGGGATAGTCAGCATGGTTTTGTGAAGAGTAGGTCGTGCCTCACAAACCTTATTGAGTTCTTTGAGAAGGTGACCAAACAGGTAGATGAGAGTAAACCAGTTGATGTGGTGTATATGGATTTCAGTAAGGTGTTCGATAAGGTTCCCCACAGTAGGCTATTGTACAAAATCTGAAGGCATGGGATTGTGGGAGATATAGCAGTTTGGATCAGTAATTGACTTGCTGAAAGAAGACAGAGGGTGGTGGTTGCTGGGAAATGTTCATCCTGGAGTCCAGTTACCAGTGGGGTACCGCAAGGGTCGGTGTTGGGTCCACTGCTGTTCGTCATTTTTATAAACGACCTGGATGAGGGCGTAGAAGGGTGGGTTAGTAAATTCGCAGACGACACTAAGGTCGGTGGAGTTGTGGATAGTGACGAAGGATGTTGTAGGTTACAGAGAGACATAGATAAGCTGCAGAGCTGGGCTGAGAGGTGGCAAATGGAGTTTAATGGGGACAAGTGTGAGGTGATTCACTTTGGTTGGAGTAACTGGAATGCAAAGTACTGGGCTAATGGTAAGATTCTTGGTAGTGTAGATGAGCAGAGAGATCTCAGTGTTCATGTGCACAGATCCTTGAAAGTTGCCACCCAGATTGAGAGGGTTGTTAAGAAGGCATACAGTGTTTTAGCTTTTATTAATAGAGGGATCGAGTTCCGGAACCAGGAGCTTATGTTGCAGCTGTATAAAACTCTGGTACGGCCGCACTTGGGGTATTGTGTACAGTTCTGGTCACCGCATTATAAGAAGGATGTGGAAGCTTTGGAAAGGGTTCAGGGGAGATTTACTGGGATGTTGCCTGGTTTGGAGGGAAGGTCTTACGGGGAAAGGCTGAGGGACTTGAGGCTGTTTTCGTTAGAGAGAAGGAGGTTGAGAGGTGACTTAATAGAGACATATAAGATAATCAGAGGGTTAGATAGAGTGGACAGGGAGATCCTTTTTCCAGGTATGGTGACAGTGAGCACGAGGGGACATAGCTTTAAATTGAGGGGTGATAGATATAGGACAGATGTCAGAGGTCGTTTCTTTACTCAGAGAGTAGTAAGGGTATGGAATGCTTTGCTTGCAACGGTAGTAGATTCGCCAAGTTTAAGTATATTCAAGTCATCATTGTACAGGCAAATGGACGTACATGGAATGGAGTAGGTTAGATGGGCTTCAAATTGATAAGACAGGTCGGCACAACATTGAGGGCCGAAGGGCCTGTATTGCGCTGTAATGTTCTATGCTGCTGTAGAAAACTCTCCTGGACGCTTCGTACAAATTCTGCTCTATCCTAATCTCTGACACTAAGTGTATCCCAGTCAATGTTGGGAAAATTAAAATCTCCCATCACCACTACCCTATTGCCTCTACATCTTTCCATAATCTATTTACCTATTTGTTCTTCTACCTCGCGTTCACTGTTGGGAGGCCTGTAATACAGCCCCAACAATGTAACTGCACCGTTCTTATTTCTCAGCTCCAACCCATAATGCCTCACTGCTCAAGCCCTCCATAGTGTCCTCCTTCAGCACAGCCGTGATATCATCCCTGACCAGCAATGCAACCCCACCTCCCAGGCACCAATACTCCCAGGCAACAATCCAAGCCCTAAGTCCATCTGCCTTACACACTATACACCTTGCATTAAAGTAGATGCCTTTCAGGCCACCAGTATTTCTTTGCAGAAGAAGGGCAGAAAGTTTGTTTTTCAGTTTAGTTCGAGAATGAGGATCAGCACAGGATTGGAGGGCAGAAGGGTGAATTTCTCGGCTGTTCTTCAGTTTTGTTGTTATGTTCTTTGTGACAAACTTTAGAATAGCAGAAAAACTGGATCTCCAGGAAAAGGATAAGACGATTGCAAAGAGTGGGACACATGGATTGATCAGGGGCAAAGGGAATTCAATCCAGACAAATGTGAGGCAATGGAATACATGATGGAAAATCAAACTCTGGGAATCACCAGGGACCAGGGAGACTGTACTTGTCTGGACAAATACCTCACTACAGCAGAGACCAGGGAGACTGTACTTGTCTGGACAAATACCTCACTACAGCAGGGACCAGGGAGACTGTACTTGTCTGGACAAATACCTCACTACAGCAGGGACCAGAGAGACTGTACTTGTCTGGACAAATACCTATCTACAGCAGGGACCAGAGAGACTGTACTTGTCTGGACAAATACCTCACTACAGCAGAGACCAGGGAGACTGTACTTGTCTGGACAAATACCTCACTACAGCAGGGACCAGGGAGACTGTACTTGTCTGGACAAATACCCCACTACAGCAGGGACCAGGGAGACTGTACTTGTCTCCACAAATACCTCACTACAGCAGGGACCAGGGAGACTGTACTTGTCTGGACAAATACCTCACTACAGCAGGGACCAAGGAGACTGTACTTGTCTGGACAAATACCCCACTACAGCAGGGACCAGGGAGACTGTACTTGTCTGGACAAATACCTCACTACAGCAGGGACCAGGGAGACTGTACTTGTCTGGACAAATACCTTACTACAGCAGGGACCAGGGAGACTGTACTTGTCTGGACAAATACCTCATTACAGCAGGGACCAGGGAGACTGTACTTGTCTGGACAAATACCTCACTACAGCAGGGACCAGGGAGACTGTACTTGTCTGGACAAATACCTCACTACAGCAGGGACCAGGGAGACTGTACTTGTCTGGACAAATACCTCACTACAGCAGGGACCAGGGAGACTGTACTTGTCTCCACAAATACCCCACTACAGCAGGGACCAGAGAGACTGTACTTGTCTCCAAAAATACCTCACTACAGCAGGGACCAGGGAGACTGTACTTGTCTGGACAAATACCTCACTACAGCAGGGACCAGGGAGACTGTACTTGTCTCCACAAATACCTCACTACAGCAGGGACCAGGGAGACTGTACTTGTCTGGACAAATACCTTACTACAGCAGGGACCAGGGAGACTGTACTTGTCTGGACAAATACCCCACTACAGCAGGGACCAGGGAGACTGTACTTGTCTGGACAAATACCCCACTACAGCAGGGACCAGGGAGACTGTACTTGTCTGGACAAATACCTCACTACAGCAGGGACCAGGGAGACTGTACTTGTCTGGACAAATACCTCACTACAGCAGGGACCAGGGAGACTGTACTTGTCTGGACAAATACCTCACTACAGCAGGGACCAGAGAGACTGTACTTGTCTGGACAAATACCTCACTACAGCAGGGACCAGAGAGACTGTACTTGTCTGGACAAATACCTCACTACAGCAGGGACCAGGGAGACTGTACTTGTCTGGACAAATACCTCACTACAGCAGGGACCAGAGAGACTGTACTTGTCTGGACAAATACCTCACTACAGCAGGGACCAGGGAGACTGTACTTGTCTGGACAAATACCTCACTACAGCAGGGACCAGAGAGACTGTACTTGTCTGGACAAATACCTCACTACAGCAGGGACCAGGGAGACTGTACTTGTCTGGACAAATACCCCACTACAGCAGGGACCAGGGAGACTGTACTTGTCTGGACAAATACCTCACTACAGCAGGGACCAGGGAGACTGTACTTGTCTCCACAAATACCCCACTACAGCAGGGACCAGAGAGACTGTACTTGTCTGGACAAATACCTTACTACAGCAGGGACCAGGGAGACTGTACTTGTCTGGACAAATACCCCACTACAGCAGGGACCAGGGAGACTGTACTTGTCTGGACAAATACCCCACTACAGCAGGGACCAGGGAGACTGTACTTGTCTGGACAAATACCCCACTACAGCAGGGACCAGGGAGACTGTACTTGTCTGGACAAATACCTCACTACAGCAGGGACCAGGGAGACTGTACTTGTCTGGACAAATACCTCACTACAGCAGGGACCAGGGAGACTGTACTTGTCTCCACAAATACCTCACTACAGCAGGGACCAGGGAGACTGTACTTGTCTGGACAAATACCTCACTACAGCAGGGACCAGAGAGACTGTACTTGTCTGGACAAATACCTCACTACAGCAGGGACCAGGGAGACTGTACTTGTCTGGACAAATACCTCACTACAGCAGGGACCAGGGAGACTGTACTTGTCTGGACAAATACCTCACTACAGCAGGGACCAGGGAGACTGTACTTGTCTGGACAAATACCTCACTACAGCAGGGACCAGGGAGACTGTACTTGTCTCCACAAATACCTCACTACAGCAGGGACCAGGGAGACTGTACTTGTCTGGACAAATACCCCACTACAGCAGGGACCAGGGAGACTGTACTTGTCTCCACAAATACCTTACTACAGCAGGGACCAGGGAGACTGTACTTGTCTGGACAAATACCTCACTACAGCAGGGACCAGGGAGACTGTACTTGTCTGGACAAATACCTCACTACAGCAGGGACCAGGGAGACTGTACTTGTCTGGACAAATACCCCACTACAGCAGGGACCAGGGAGACTGTACTTGTCTGGACAAATACCTCACTACAGCAGGGACCAGAGAGACTGTACTTGTCTGGACAAATACCTCGCTACAGCAGGGACCAGGGAGACTGTACTTGTCTGGACAAATACCTCACTACAGCAGGGACCAGGGAGACTGTACTTGTCTGGACAAATACCTCACTACAGCATGGACCAGGGAGACTGTACTTGTCTGGACAAATACCTCACTACAGCAGGGACCAGGGAGACTGTACTTGTCTGGACAAATACCTCACTACAGCAGGGACCAGGGAGACTATACTTGTCTGGACAAATACCCCACTACAGCAGGGACCAGGGGGACTGTACTTGTCTGGACAAATACCTCACTACAGCAGGGACCAGAGAGACTGTACTTGTCTGGACAAATACCTCACTACAGCAGGGACCAGGGAGACTGTACTTGTCTGGACAAATACCTCACTACAGCAGGGACCAGGGAGACTGTACTTGTCTGGACAAATACCTCACTACAGCAGGGACCAGGGAGACTGTACTTGTCTGGACAAATACCTCACTACAGCAGGGACCAGGGAGACTGTACTTGTCTGGACAAATACCTCACTACAGCAGGGACCAGGGAGACTGTACTTGTCTGGACAAATACCTCACTACAGCAGGGACCAGGGAGACTGTACTTGTCTGGACAAATACCCCACTACAGCAGGGACCAGGGGGACTGTACTTGTCTGGACAAATACCTCACTACAGCAGGGACCAGAGAGACTGTACTTGTCTGGACAAATACCTCACTACAGCAGGGACCAGGGAGACTGTACTTGTCTGGACAAATACCTCACTACAGCAGGGACCAGGGAGACTGTACTTGTCTGGACAAATACCCCACTACAGCAGGGACCAGGGAGACTGTACTTGTCTGGACAAATACCCCACTACAGCAGGGACCAGGGAGACTGTACTTGTCTGGACAAATACCTTACTACAGCAGGGACCAGAGAGACTGTACTTGTCTCCACAAATACCCCACTACAGCAGGGACCAGAGAGACTGTACTTGTCTGGACAAATACCTCACTACAGCAGGGACCAGGGAGACTGTACTTGTCTGGACAAATACCTCATTACAGCAGGGACCAGGGAGACTGTACTTGTCTGGACAAATACCTCACTACAGCAGGGACCAGGGAGACTGTACTTGTCTGGACAAATACCCCACTACAGCAGGGACCAGGGAGACTGTACTTGTCTGGACAAATACCTTACTACAGCAGGGACCAGGGAGACTGTACTTGTCTCCACAAATACCCCACTACAGCAGGGACCAGGGAGACTGTACTTGTCTCCACAAATACCTCACTACAGCAGGGACCAGGGAGACTGTACTTGTCTGGACAAATACCTCATTACAGCAGGGACCAGGGAGACTGTACTTGTCTGGACAAATACCTCACTACAGCAGGGACCAGGGAGACTGTACTTGTCTGGACAAATACCTCACTACAGCAGGGACCAGGGAGACTGTACTTGTCTGGACAAATACCTCATTACAGCAGGGACCAGGGAGACTGTACTTGTCTGGACAAATACCTCACTACAGCAGGGACCAGGGAGACTGTACTTGTCTGGACAAATACCTCACTACAGCAGGGACCAGGGAGACTGTACTTGTCTGGACAAATACCCCACTACAGCAGGGACCAGGGAGACTGTACTTGTCTGGACAAATACCTTACTACAGCAGGGACCAGGGAGACTGTACTTGTCTGGACAAATACCTCACTACAGCAGGGACCAGGGAGACTGTACTTGTCTGGACAAATACCTCACTACAGCAGGGACCAGAGAGACTGTACTTGTCTGGACAAATACCTCACTACAGCAGGGACCAGGGAGACTGTACTTGTCTGGACAAATACCTCACTACAGCAGGGACCAGGGAGACTGTACTTGTCTGGACAAATACCTCACTACAGCAGGGACCAGGGAGACTGTACTTGTCTCCACAAATACCTCACTACAGCAGGGACCAGGGAGACTGTACTTGTCTGGACAAATACCTCACTACAGCAGGGACCAGGGAGACTGTACTTGTCTCCACAAATACCTCACTACAGCAGGGACCATGGAGACTGTACTTGTCTGGACAAATACCCCACTACAGCAGGGACCAGGGAGACTGTACTTGTCTGGACAAATACCTTACTACAGCAGGGACCAGAGAGACTGTACTTGTCTCCACAAATACCCCACTACAGCAGGGACCAGAGAGACTGTACTTGTCTGGACAAATACCTCACTACAGCAGGGACCAGGGAGACTGTACTTGTCTCCACAAATACCCCACTACAGCAGGGACCAGGGAGACTGTACTTGTCTCCACAAATACCTCACTACAGCAGGGACCAGGGAGACTGTACTTGTCTGGACAAATACCCCACTACAGCAGGGACCAGGGAGACTGTACTTGTCTGGAGAAATACCTCACTACAGCAGGAACCAGGGAGACTGTACTTGTCTGGACAAATACCCCACTACAGCAGGGACCAGGGAGACTGTACTTGTCTGGACAAATACCCCACTACAGCAGGGACCAGAGAGACTGTACTTGTCTGGACAAATACCTCACTACAGCAGGGACCAGGGAGACTGGACTTGTCTGGACAAATACCTCACTACAGCAGGGACCAGGGAGACTGTACTTGTCTGGACAAATACCTCACTACAGCAGGGACCAGGGAGAATGTACTTGTCTCCACAAATACCTCACTACAGCAGGGACCAGGGAGACTGTACTTGTCTCCACAAATACCCCACTACAGCAGGGACCAGAGAGACTGTACTTGTCTGGACAAATACCTCACTACAGCAGGGACCAGGGAGACTGTACTTGTCTGGACAAATACCTCACTACAGCAGGGACCAGAGAGACTGTACTTGTCTGGACAAATACCTCACTACAGCAGGGACCAGAGAGACTGTACTTGTCTGGACAAATACCCCACTACAGCAGGGACCAGGGAGACTGTAATTGTCTGCACAAATACCTCACTACAGCAGGGACCAGGGAGACTGTACTTGTCTGGACAAATACCTCACTACAGCAGGGACCAGGGAGACTGTACTTATCTCCACAAATACCTCACTACAGCAGGGACCAGGGAGACTGTACTTGTCTGGACAAATACCCCACTACAGCAGGGACCAGGGAGACTGTACTTGTCTGGACAAATACCCCACTACAGCAGGGACCAGGGAGACTGTACTTGTCTGGACAAATACCCCACTACAGCAGGGACCAGGGAGACTGTACTTGTCTGGACAAATACCTCACTACAGCAGGGACCAGGGAGACTGTACTTGTCTGGACAAATACCTCACTACAGCAGGGACCAGGGAGACTGTACTTGTCTCCACAAATACCTCACTACAGCAGGGACCAGGGAGACTGTACTTGTCTGGACAAATACCTCACTACAGCAGGGACCAGGGAGACTGTACTTGTCTCCACAAATACCTCACTACAGCAGGGACCAGGGAGACTGTACTTGTCTGGACAAATACCCCACTACAGCAGGGACCAGGGAGACTGTACTTGTCTGGACAAATACCTTACTACAGCAGGGACCAGGGAGACTGTACTTGTCTGGACAAATACCCCACTACAGCAGGGACCAGGGAGACTGTACTTGTCTCCACAAATACCTTACTACAGCAGGGACCAGGGAGACTGTACTTGTCTGGACAAATACCTCACTACAGCAGGGACCAGGGAGACTGTACTTGTCTGGACAAATACCTCACTACAGCAGGGACTAGGGAGACTGTACTTGTCTGGACAAATACCTCACTACAGCAGGGACCAGGGAGACTGTACTTGTCTCCACAAATACCTCACTACAGCAGGGACCAGGGAGACTGTACTTGTCTGGACAAATACCTCACTACAGCAGGGACCAGGGAGACTGTACTTGTCTCCACAAATACCTCACTACAGCAGGGACCAGGGAGACTGTACTTGTCTGGACAAATACCCCACTACAGCAGGGACCAGGGAGACTGTACTTGTCTGGACAAATACCTTACTACAGCAGGGACCAGAGAGACTGTACTTGTCTCCACAAATACCCCACTACAGCAGGGACCAGAGAGACTGTACTTGTCTGGACAAATACCTCACTACAGCAGGGACCAGGGAGACTGTACTTGTCTCCACAAATACCCCACTACAGCAGGGACCAGGGAGACTGTACTTGTCTCCACAAATACCTCACTACAGCAGGGACCAGGGAGACTGTACTTGTCTGGACAAATACCCCACTACAGCAGGGACCAGGGAGACTGTACTTGTCTGGAGAAATACCTCACTACAGCAGGAACCAGGGAGACTGTACTTGTCTGGACAAATACCCCACTACAGCAGGGACCAGGGAGACTGTACTTGTCTGGACAAATACCCCACTACAGCAGGGACCAGAGAGACTGTACTTGTCTGGACAAATACCTCACTACAGCAGGGACCAGGGAGACTGGACTTGTCTGGACAAATACCTCACTACAGCAGGGACCAGGGAGACTGTACTTGTCTGGACAAATACCTCACTACAGCAGGGACCAGGGAGAATGTACTTGTCTCCACAAATACCTCACTACAGCAGGGACCAGGGAGACTGTACTTGTCTCCACAAATACCCCACTACAGCAGGGACCAGAGAGACTGTACTTGTCTGGACAAATACCTCACTACAGCAGGGACCAGGGAGACTGTACTTGTCTGGACAAATACCTCACTACAGCAGGGACCAGAGAGACTGTACTTGTCTGGACAAATACCTCACTACAGCAGGGACCAGAGAGACTGTACTTGTCTGGACAAATACCCCACTACAGCAGGGACCAGGGAGACTGTAATTGTCTGCACAAATACCTCACTACAGCAGGGACCAGGGAGACTGTACTTGTCTGGACAAATACCTCACTACAGCAGGGACCAGGGAGACTGTACTTATCTCCACAAATACCTCACTACAGCAGGGACCAGGGAGACTGTACTTGTCTGGACAAATACCCCACTACAGCAGGGACCAGGGAGACTGTACTTGTCTGGACAAATACCCCACTACAGCAGGGACCAGGGAGACTGTACTTGTCTTGACAAATACCCCACTACAGCAGGGACCAGGGAGACTGTACTTGTCTGGACAAATACCTCACTACAGCAGGGACCAGGGAGACTGTACTTGTCTGGACAAATACCTCACTACAGCAGGGACCAGGGAGACTGTACTTGTCTGGACAAATACCTCACTACAGCAGGGACCAGGGAGACTGTACTTGTCTGGACAAATACCTCACTACAGCAGGGACCAGGGAGACTGTACTTGTCTCCACAAATACCTCACTACAGCAGGGACCAGGGAGACTGTACTTGTCTGGACAAATACCCCACTACAGCAGGGACCAGGGAGACTGTACTTGTCTGGACAAATACCTTACTACAGCAGGGACCAGGGAGACTGTACTTGTCTGGACAAATACCCCACTACAGCAGGGACCAGGGAGACTGTACTTGTCTCCACAAATACCTTACTACAGCAGGGACCAGGGAGACTGTACTTGTCTGGACAAATACCTCACTACAGCAGGGACCAGGGAGACTGTACTTGTCTGGACAAATACCTCACTACAGCAGGGACTAGGGAGACTGTACTTGTCTGGACAAATACCCCACTACAGCAGGGACCAGGGAGACTGTACTTGTCTGGACAAATACCTTACTACAGCAGGGACCAGGGAGACTGTACTTGTCTGGACAAATACCCTACTACAGCAGGGACCAGGGAGACTGTACTTGTCTCCACAAATACCTTACTACAGCAGGGACCAGGGAGACTGTACTTGTCTGGACAAATACCTCACTACAGCAGGGACCAGGGAGACTGTACTTGTCTCCACAAATACCTCACTACAGCAGGGACCAGGGATACTGTACTTGTCTGGACAAATACCTCACTACAGCAGGGACCAGGGAGACTGTACTTGTCTCCACAAATACCTCACTACAGCAGGGACCAGGGAGACTGTACTTGTCTGGACAAATACCCCACTACAGCAGGGACCAGGGAGACTGTACTTGTCTGGACAAATACCTTACTACAGCAGGGACCAGGGAGACTGTACTTGTCTGGACAAATACCCCACTACAGCAGGGACCAGGGAGACTGTACTTGTCTCCACAAATACCTTACTACAGCAGGGACCAGGGAGACTGTACTTGTCTGGACAAATACCTCACTACAGCAGGGACCAGGGAGACTGTACTTGTCTGGACAAATACCTCACTACAGCAGGGACTAGGGAGACTGTACTTGTCTGGACAAATACCTCACTACAGCAGGGACCAGGGAGACTGTACTTGTCTCCACAAATACCTCACTACAGCAGGGACCAGGGAGACTGTACTTGTCTGGACAAATACCTCACTACAGCAGGGACCAGGGAGACTGTACTTGTCTCCACAAATACCTCACTACAGCAGGGACCAGGGAGACTGTACTTGTCTGGACAAATACCCCACTACAGCAGGGACCAGGGAGACTGTACTTGTCTGGACAAATACCTTACTACAGCAGGGACCAGAGAGACTGTACTTGTCTCCACAAATACCCCACTACAGCAGGGACCAGAGAGACTGTACTTGTCTGGACAAATACCTCACTACAGCAGGGACCAGGGAGACTGTACTTGTCTCCACAAATACCCCACTACAGCAGGGACCAGGGAGACTGTACTTGTCTCCACAAATACCTCACTACAGCAGGGACCAGGGAGACTGTACTTGTCTGGACAAATACCCCACTACAGCAGGGACCAGGGAGACTGTACTTGTCTGGAGAAATACCTCACTACAGCAGGAACCAGGGAGACTGTACTTGTCTGGACAAATACCCCACTACAGCAGGGACCAGGGAGACTGTACTTGTCTGGACAAATACCCCACTACAGCAGGGACCAGAGAGACTGTACTTGTCTGGACAAATACCTCACTACAGCAGGGACCAGGGAGACTGGACTTGTCTGGACAAATACCTCACTACAGCAGGGACCAGGGAGACTGTACTTGTCTGGACAAATACCTCACTACAGCAGGGACCAGGGAGAATGTACTTGTCTCCACAAATACCTCACTACAGCAGGGACCAGGGAGACTGTACTTGTCTCCACAAATACCCCACTACAGCAGGGACCAGAGAGACTGTACTTGTCTGGACAAATACCTCACTACAGCAGGGACCAGGGAGACTGTACTTGTCTGGACAAATACCTCACTACAGCAGGGACCAGAGAGACTGTACTTGTCTGGACAAATACCTCACTACAGCAGGGACCAGAGAGACTGTACTTGTCTGTACAAATACCCCACTACAGCAGGGACCAGGGAGACTGTAATTGTCTGCACAAATACCTCACTACAGCAGGGACCAGGGAGACTGTACTTATCTCCACAAATACCTCACTACAGCAGGGACCAGGGAGACTGTACTTGTCTGGACAAATACCCCACTACAGCAGGGACCAGGGAGACTGTACTTGTCTGGACAAATACCCCACTACAGCAGGGACCAGGGAGACTGTACTTGTCTGGACAAATACCCCACTACAGCAGGGACCAGGGAGACTGTACTTGTCTGGACAAATACCTCACTACAGCAGGGACCAGGGAGACTGTACTTGTCTGGACAAATACCTCACTACAGCAGGGACCAGGGAGACTGTACTTGTCTCCACAAATACCTCACTACAGCAGGGACCAGGGAGACTGTACTTGTCTGGACAAATACCTCACTACAGCAGGGACCAGGGAGACTGTACTTGTCTCCACAAATACCTCACTACAGCAGGGACCAGGGAGACTGTACTTGTCTGGACAAATACCCCACTACAGCAGGGACCAGGGAGACTGTACTTGTCTGGACAAATACCTTACTACAGCAGGGACCAGGGAGACTGTACTTGTCTGGACAAATACCCCACTACAGCAGGGACCAGGGAGACTGTACTTGTCTCCACAAATACCTTACTACAGCAGGGACCAGGGAGACTGTACTTGTCTGGACAAATACCTCACTACAGCAGGGACCAGGGAGACTGTACTTGTCTGGACAAATACCTCACTACAGCAGGGACTAGGGAGACTGTACTTGTCTGGACAAATACCCCACTACAGCAGGGACCAGGGAGACTGTACTTGTCTGGACAAATACCTTACTACAGCAGGGACCAGGGAGACTGTACTTGTCTGGACAAATACCCCACTACAGCAGGGACCAGGGAGACTGTACTTGTCTCCACAAATACCTTACTACAGCAGGGACCAGGGAGACTGTACTTGTCTGGACAAATACCTCACTACAGCAGGGACCAGGGAGACTGTACTTGTCTCCACAAATACCTCACTACAGCAGGGACCAGGGATACTGTACTTGTCTGGACAAATACCTCACTACAGCAGGGACCAGGGAGACTGTACTTGTCTCCACAAATACCTCACTACAGCAGGGACCAGGGAGACTGTACTTGTCTGGACAAATACCCCACTACAGCAGGGACCAGGGAGACTGTACTTGTCTGGACAAATACCTTACTACAGCAGGGACCAGGGAGACTGTACTTGTCTGGACAAATACCCCACTACAGCAGGGACCAGGGAGACTGTACTTGTCTCCACAAATACCTTACTACAGCAGGGACCAGGGAGACTGTACTTGTCTGGACAAATACCTCACTACAGCAGGGACCAGGGAGACTGTACTTGTCTGGACAAATACCTCACTACAGCCGGGACCAGGGAGACTGTACTTGTCTGGACAAATACCCCACTACAGCAGGGACCAGGGAGACTGTACTTGTCTGGACAAATACCTCACTACAGCAGGGACCAGAGAGACTGTACTTGTCTGGACAAATACCTCGCTACAGCAGGGACCAGGGAGACTGTACTTGTCTGGACAAATACCTCACTACAGCAGGGACCAGGGAGACTGTACTTGTCTGGACAAATACCTCACTACAGCAGGGACCAGGGAGACTGTACTTGTCTGGACAAATACCTCACTACAGCAGGGACCAGGGAGACTGTACTTGTCTGGACAAATACCTCACTACAGCAGGGACCAGGGAGACTGTACTTGTCTGGACAAATACCCCACTACAGCAGGGACCAGGGGGACTGTACTTGTCTGGACAAATACCTCACTACAGCAGGGACCAGAGAGACTGTACTTGTCTGGACAAATACCTCACTACAGCAGGGACCAGGGAGACTGTACTTGTCTGGACAAATACCTCACTACAGCAGGGACCAGGGAGACTGTACTTGTCTGGACAAATACCTCACTACAGCAGGGACCAGGGAGACTGTACTTGTCTGGACAAATACCTCACTACAGCAGGGACCAGGGAGACTGTACTTGTCTGGACAAATACCTCACTACAGCAGGGACCAGGGAGACTGTACTTGTCTGGACAAATACCTCACTACAGCAGGGACCAGGGAGACTGTACTTGTCTGGACAAATACCCCACTACAGCAGGGACCAGGGGGACTGTACTTGTCTGGACAAATACCTCACTACAGCAGGGACCAGAGAGACTGTACTTGTCTGGACAAATACCTCACTACAGCAGGGACCAGGGAGACTGTACTTGCCTGGACAAATACCTCACTACAGCAGGGACCAGGGAGACTGTACTTGTCTGGACAAATACCCCACTACAGCAGGGACCAGGGAGACTGTACTTGTCTGGACAAATACCTTACTACAGCAGGGACCAGAGAGACTGTACTTGTCTCCACAAATACCCCACTACAGCAGGGACCAGAGAGACTGTACTTGTCTGGACAAATACCTCACTACAGCAGGGACCAGGGAGACTGTACTTGTCTCCACAAATACCCCACTACAGCAGGGACCAGGGAGACTGTACTTGTCTGGACAAATACCTTACTACAGCAGGGACCAGGGAGACTGTACTTGTCTCCACAAATACCTCACTACAGCAGGGACCAGGGAGACTGTACTTGTCTGGACAAATACCCCACTACAGCAGGGACCAGGGAGACTGTACTTGTCTCCACAAATACCTCACTACAGCAGGGACCAGGGAGACTGTACTTGTCTCCACAAATACCTCACTACAGCAGGGACCAGGGAGACTGTACTTGTCTCCACAAATACCCCACTACAGCAGGGACCAGGGAGACTGTACTTGTCTCCACAAATACCTCACTACAGCAGGGACCAGGGAGACTGTACTTGTCTGGACAAATACCTCATTACAGCAGGGACCAGGGAGACTGTACTTGTCTGGACAAATACCTCACTACAGCAGGGACCAGGGAGACTGTACTTGTCTGGACAAATACCTCACTACAGCAGGGACCAGGGAGACTGTACTTGTCTGGACAAATACCTCATTACAGCAGGGACCAGGGAGACTGTACTTGTCTGGACAAATACCTCACTACAGCAGGGACCAGGGAGACTGTACTTGTCTGGACAAATACCTCACTACAGCAGGTACCAGGGAGACTGTACTTGTCTGGACAAATACCTCACTACAGCAGGGACCAGGGAGACTGTACTTGTCTGGACAAATACCCCACTACAGCAGGGACCAGGCAGACTGTACTTGTCTGGACAAATACCTTACTACAGCAGGGACCAGGGAGACTGTACTTGTCTGGACAAATACCTCACTACAGCAGGGACCAGGGAGACTGTACTTGTCTGGACAAATACCTCACTACAGCAGGGACCAGGGAGACTGTACTTGTCTGGACAAATACCTCACTACAGCAGGGACCAGAGAGACTGTACTTGTCTGGACAAATACCCCACTACAGCAGGGACCAGGGAGACTGTACTTGTCTGGACAAATACCTCACTACAGCAGGGACCAGGGAGACTGTACTTGTCTGGACAAATACCTCACTACAGCAGGGACCAGGGAGACTGTACTTGTCTGGACAAATACCCCACTACAGCAGGGACCAGGGAGACTGTACTTGTCTGGACAAATACCTTACTACAGCAGGGACCAGAGAGACTGTACTTGTCTCCACAAATACCCCACTACAGCAGGGACCAGAGAGACTGTACTTGTCTGGACAAATACCTCACTACAGCAGGGACCAGGGAGACTGTACTTGTCTCCACAAATACCCCACTACAGCAGGGACCAGGGAGACTGTACTTGTCTCCACAAATACCTCACTACAGCAGGGACCAGGGAGACTGTACTTGTCTGGACAAATACCTCACTACAGCAGGGACCAGGGAGACTGTACTTGTCTGGACAAATACCTCATTACAGCAGGGACCAGGGAGACTGTACTTGTCTGGACAAATACCTCACTACAGCAGGGACCAGGGAGACTGTACTTGTCTGGACAAATACCTCACTACAGCAGGGACCAGGGAGACTGTACTTGTCTGGACAAATACCTCACTACAGCAGGGACCAGGGAGACTGTACTTGTCTGGACAAATACCTCACTACAGCAGGGACCAGGGAGACTGTACTTGTCTGGACAAATACCTCACTACAGCAGGGACCAGGGAGACTGTACTTGTCTGGACAAATACCTCACTACAGCAGGGACCAGGGAGACTGTACTTGTCTCCACAAATACCTCACTACAGCAGGGACCAGGGAGACTGTACTTGTCTGGACAAATACCCCACTACAGCAGGGACCAGGGAGACTGTACTTGTCTGGACAAATACCTTACTACAGCAGGGACCAGAGAGACTGTACTTGTCTCCACAAATACCCCACTACAGCAGGGACCAGAGAGACTGTACTTGTCTGGACAAATACCTCACTACAGCAGGGACCAGGGAGACTGTACTTGTCTCCACAAATACCCCACTACAGCAGGGAGCAGGGAGACTGTACTTGTCTCCACAAATACCTCACTACAGCAGGGACCAGGGAGACTGTACTTGTCTGGACAAATACCTCACTACAGCAGGGACCAGGGAGACTGTACTTGTCTGGACAAATACCTCATTACAGCAGGGACCAGGGAGACTGTACTTGTCTGGACAAATACCTCACTACAGCAGGGACCAGGGAGACTGTACTTGTCTGGACAAATACCCCACTACAGCAGGGACCAGGGAGACTGTACTTGTCTGGACAAATACCTCACTACAGCAGGGACCAGGGAGACTGTACTTGTCTGGACAAATACCTCACTACAGCAGGGACCAGGGAGACTGTACTTGTCTGGACAAATACCTCACTACAGCAGGGACCAGGGAGACTGTACTTGTCTCCACAAATACCTCACTACAGCAGGGACCAGGGAGACTGTACTTGTCTCCACAAATACCCCACTACAGCAGGGACCAGGGAGACTGTACTTGTCTCCACAAATACCTCACTACAGCAGGGACCAGAGAGACTGTACTTGTCTGGACAAATACCTCACTACAGCAGGGACCAGGGAGACTGTACTTGTCTGGACAAATACCTCACTACAGCAGGGACCAGGGAGACTGTACTTGTCTGGACAAATACCCCACTACAGTAGGGACCAGGGGGACTGTACTTGTCTGGACAAATACCTCACTACAGCAGGGACCAGAGAGACTGTACTTGTCTCCACAAATACCCCACTACAGCAGGGACCAGGGAGACTGTACTTGTCTGGACAAATACCTTACTACAGCAGGGACCAGGGAGACTGTACTTGTCTGGACAAATACCTCACTACAGCAGGGACCAGGGAGACTGTACTTGTCTGGACAAATACCTCACTACAGCAGGGACCAGGGAGACTGTACTTGTCTGGACAAATACCTCACTACAGCAGGGACCAGAGAGACTGTACTTGTCTGGACAAATACCTCACTACAGCAGGGACCAGGGAGACTGTACTTGTCTGGACAAATACCTCACTACAGCAGGGACCAGGGAGACTGTACTTGTCTGGACAAATACCCCACTACAGCAGGGACCAGGGAGACTGTACTTGTCTGGACAAATACCTTACTACAGCAGGGACCAGAGAGACTGTACTTGTCTCCACAAATACCCCACTACAGCAGGGACCAGAGAGACTGTATTTGTCTGGACAAATACCTCACTACAGCAGGGACCAGGGAGACTGTACTTGTCTGGACAAATACCTCACTACAGCAGGGACCAGGGAGACTGTACTTGTCTCCACAAATACCCCACTACAGCAGGGACCAGGGAGACTGTACTTGTCTGGACAAATACCTCACTACAGCAGGGACCAGGGAGACTGTACCTGTCTGGACAAATACCTCACTACAGCAGGGACCAGGGAGACTGTACTTGTCTGGACAAATACCTCAATACAGCAGGGACCAGGGAGACTGTACTTGTCTGGACAAATACCTCACTACAGCAGGGACCAGGGAGACTGTACTTGTCTGGACAAATACCTCACTACAGCAGGGACCAGGGAGACTGTACTTGTCTGGACAAATACCTCACTACAGCAGGGACCAGGGAGACTGTACTTGTCTGGACAAATACCTCACTACAGCAGGGACCAGGGAGACTGTACTTGTCTGGACAAATACCTCACGACAGCAGGGACCAGGGAGACTGTACTTGTCTGGACAAATACCTCACTACAGCAGGGACCAGGGAGACTGTACTTGTCTCCACAAATACCTCACTACAGCAGGGACCAGGGAGACTGTACTTGTCTCCACAAATACCCCACTACAGCAGGGACCAGGGAGACTGTACTTGTCTCCACAAATACCTCACTACAGCAGGGACCAGGGAGACTGTACTTGTCTGGACAAATACCTCACTACAGCAGGGACCAGGGAGACTGTACTTGTCTGGACAAATACCTCACTACAGCAGGGACCAGAGAGACTGTACTTGTCTGGACAAATACCTCACTACAGCAGGGACCAGGGAGACTGTACTTGTCTGGACAAATACCTCACTACAGCAGGGACCAGGGAGACTGTACTTGTCTCCACAAATACCTCACTACAGCAGGGACCAGGGAGACTGTACTTGTCTGGACAAATACCTCACTACAGCAGGGACCAGGGAGACTGTACTTGTCTGGACAAATACCCCACCACAGCAGGGACCAGGGAGACTGTACTTGTCTGGACAAATACCTCACTACAGCAGGGACCAGGGAGACTGTACTTGTCTGGACAAATACCTCACTACAGCAGGGACCAGGGAGACTGTACTTGTCTGGACAAATACCTCACTACAGCAGGGACCAGAGAGACTGTACTTGTCTGGACAAATACCTCACTACAGCAGGGACCAGGGAGACTGTACTTGTCTGGACAAATACCTCACTACAGCAGGGACCAGGGAGACTGTACTTGTCTGGACAAATACCCCACTACAGCAGGGACCAGGGAGACTGTACTTGTCTGGACAAATACCTTACTACAGCAGGGACCAGAGAGACTGTACTTGTCTCCACAAATACCCCACTACAGCAGGGACCAGAGAGACTGTACTTGTCTGGACAAATACCTCACTACAGCAGGGACCAGGGAGACTGTACTTGTCTGGACAAATACCTCACTACAGCAGGGACCAGGGAGACTGTACTTGTCTGGACAAATACCTCACTACAGCAGGGACCAGGGAGACTGTACTTGTCTCCACAAATACCTCACTACAGCAGGGACCAGGGAGACTGTACTTGTCTGGACAAATACCTCACTACAGCAGGGACCAGGGAGACTGTACTTGTCTGGACAAATACCTCACTACAGCAGGGACCAGGGAGACTGTACTTGTCTGGACAAATACCTCACTACAGCAGGGACCAGAGAGACTGTACTTGTCTGGACAAATACCTCACTACAGCAGGGACCAGGGAGACTGTACTTGTCTGGACAAATACCTCACTACAGCAGGGACCAGGGAGACTGTACTTGTCTGGACAAATACCCCACTACAGCAGGGACCAGGGAGACTGTACTTGTCTGGACAAATACCTTACTACAGCAGGGACCAGAGAGACTGTACTTGTCTCCACAAATACCCCACTACAGCAGGGACCAGGGAGACTGTACTTGTCTGGACAAATACCTCACTACAGCAGGGACCAGGGAGACTGTACTTGTCTGGACAAATACCTCACTACAGCAGGGACCAGAGAGACTGTACTTGTCTGGACAAATACCTCACTACAGCAGGGACCAGGGAGACTGTACTTGTCTGGACAAATACCTCACTACAGCAGGGACCAGGGAGACTGTACTTGTCTGGACAAATACCCCACTACAGCAGGGACCAGGGAGACTGTACTTGTCTGGACAAATACCTTACAACAGCAGGGACCAGAGAGACTGTACTTGTCTCCACAAATACCCCACTACAGCAGGGACCAGAGAGACTGTATTTGTCTGGACAAATACCTCACTACAGCAGGGACCAGGGAGACTGTACTTGTCTGGACAAATACCTCACTACAGCAGGGACCAGGGAGACTGTACTTGTCTCCACAAATACCCCACTACAGCAGGGACCAGGGAGACTGTACTTGTCTGGACAAATACCTCACTACAGCAGGGACCAGGGAGACTGTACTTGTCTGGACAAATACCTCACTACAGCAGGGACCAGGGAGACTGTACTTGTCTGGACAAATACCTCAATACAGCAGGGACCAGGGAGACTGTACTTGTCTGGACAAATACCTCACTACAGCAGGGACCAGGGAGACTGTACTTGTCTGGACAAATACCTCACTACAGCAGGGACCAGGGAGACTGTACTTGTCTGGACAAATACCTCACTACAGCAGGGACCAGGGAGACTGTACTTGTCTGGACAAATACCTCACTACAGCAGGGACCAGGAAGACTGTACTTGTCTGGACAAATACCTCACGACAGCAGGGACCAGGGAGACTGTACTTGTCTGGACAAATACCTCACTACAGCAGGGACCAGGGAGACTGTACTTGTCTCCACAAATACCTCACTACAGCAGGGACCAGGGAGACTGTACTTGTCTCCACAAATACCCCACTACAGCAGGGACCAGGGAGACTGTACTTGTCTCCACAAATACCTCACTACAGCAGGGACCAGGGAGACTGTACTTGTCTGGACAAATACCTCACTACAGCAGGGACCAGGGAGACTGTACTTGTCTGGACAAATACCTCACTACAGCAGGGACCAGAGAGACTGTACTTGTCTGGACAAATACCTCACTACAGCAGGGACCAGGGAGACTGTACTTGTCTGGACAAATACCTCACTACAGCAGGGACCAGGGAGACTGTACTTGTCTCCACAAATACCTCACTACAGCAGGGACCAGGGAGACTGTACTTGTCTGGACAAATACCTCACTACAGCAGGGACCAGGGAGACTGTACTTGTCTGGACAAATACCCCACCACAGCAGGGACCAGGGAGACTGTACTTGTCTGGACAAATACCTCACTACAGCAGGGACCAGGGAGACTGTACTTGTCTGGACAAATACCTCACTACAGCAGGGACCAGGGAGACTGTACTTGTCTGGACAAATACCTCACTACAGCAGGGACCAGAGAGACTGTACTTGTCTGGACAAATACCTCACTACAGCAGGGACCAGGGAGACTGTACTTGTCTGGACAAATACCTCACTACAGCAGGGACCAGGGAGACTGTACTTGTCTGGACAAATACCCCACTACAGCAGGGACCAGGGAGACTGTACTTGTCTGGACAAATACCTTACTACAGCAGGGACCAGAGAGACTGTACTTGTCTCCACAAATACCCCACTACAGCAGGGACCAGAGAGACTGTACTTGTCTGGACAAATACCTCACTACAGCAGGGACCAGGGAGACTGTACTTGTCTGGACAAATACCTCACTACAGCAGGGACCAGGGAGACTGTACTTGTCTGGACAAATACCTCACTACAGCAGGGACCAGGGAGACTGTACTTGTCTCCACAAATACCTCACTACAGCAGGGACCAGGGAGACTGTACTTGTCTGGACAAATACCTCACTACAGCAGGGACCAGGGAGACTGTACTTGTCTGGACAAATACCTCATTACAGCAGGGACCAGGGAGACTGTACTTGTCTGGACAAATACCTCACTACAGCAGGGACCAGGGAGACTGTACTTGTCTGGACAAATACCTCACTACAGCAGGGACCAGGGAGACTGTACTTGTCTGGACAAATACCTCACTACAGCAGGGACCAGGGAGACTGTACTTGTCTGGACAAATACCTCACTACAGCAGGGACCAGGGAGACTGTACTTGTCTGGACAAATACCTCACGACAGCAGGGACCAGGGAGACTGTACTTGTCTGGACAAATACCTCACTACAGCAGGGACCAGGGAGACTGTACTTGTCTCCACAAATACCTCACTACAGCAGGGACCAGGGAGACTGTACTTGTCTCCACAAATACCCCACTACAGCAGGGACCAGGGAGACTGTACTTGTCTCCACAAATACCTCACTACAGCAGGGACCAGGGAGACTGTACTTGTCTGGACAAATACCTCACTACAGCAGGGACCAGGGAGACTGTACTTGTCTGGACAAATACCTCACTACAGCAGGGACCAGGGAGACTGTACTTGTCTGGACAAATACCTCACTACAGCAGGGACCAGGGAGACTGTACTTGTCTGGACCAATACCCCACTACAGCAGGGACCAGGGAGACTGTACTTGTCTGGACAAATACCTTACTACAGCAGGGACCAGAGAGACTGTACTTGTCTCCACAAATACCCCACTACAGCAGGGACCAGAGAGACTGTACTTGTCTGGACAAATACCTCACTACAGCAGGGACCAGGGAGACTGTACTTGTCTCCACAAATACCCCACTACAGCAGGGACCAGGGAGACTGTACTTGTCTGGACAAATACCTCACTACAGCAGGGACCAGGGAGACTGTACTTGTCTGGACAAATACCTCACTACAGCAGGGACCAGGGAGACTGTACTTGTCTGGACAAATACCTCACTACAGCAGGGACCAGGGAGACTGTACTTGTCTGGACAAATACCTCACTACAGCAGGGACCAGGGAGACTGTACTTGTCTGGACAAATACCTCACGACAGCAGGGACCAGGGAGACTGTACTTGTCTGGACAAATACCTCACTACAGCAGGGACCAGGGAGACTGTACTTGTCTCCACAAATACCTCACTACAGCAGGGACCAGGGAGACTGTACTTGTCTCCACAAATACCCCACTACAGCAGGGACCAGGGAGACTGTACTTGTCTGGACAAATACCTCACTACAGCAGGGACCAGGGAGACTGTACTTGTCTGGACAAATACCTCACTACAGCAGGGACCAGGGAGACTGTACTTGTCTGGACAAATACCTCACTACAGCAGGGACCAGGGAGACTGTACTTGTCTGGACAAATACCCCACTACAGCAGGGACCAGGGGGACTGTACTTGTCTGGACAAATACCTCACTACAGCAGGGACCAGAGAGACTGTACTTGTCTGGACAAATACCTCACTACAGCAGGGACCAGGGAGACTGTACTTGTCTGGACAAATACCCCACTACAGCAGGGACCAGGGAGACTGTACTTGTCTGGACAAATACCTTACTACAGCAGGGACCAGAGAGACTGTACTTGTCTCCACAAATACCCCACTACAGCAGGGACCAGAGAGACTGTACTTGTCTGGACAAATACCTCACTACAGCAGGGACCAGGGAGACTGTACTTGTCTCCACAAATACCCCACTACAGCAGGGACCAGGGAGACTGTACTTGTCTGGACAAATACCTTACTACAGCAGGGGCCAGGGAGACTGTACTTGTCTCCACAAATACCTCACTACAGCAGGGACCAGGGAGACTGTACTTGTCTGGACAAATACCCCACTACAGCAGGGACCAGGGAGACTGTACTTGTCTCCACAAATACCTCACTACAGCAGGGACCAGGGAGACTGTACTTGTCTCCACAAATACCTCACTACAGCAGGGACCAGGGAGACTGTACTTGTCTCCACAAATACCCCACTACAGCAGGGACCAGGGAGACTGTACTTGTCTCCACAAATACCTCACTACAGCAGGGACCAGGGAGACTGTACTTGTCTGGACAAATACCTCATTACAGCAGGGACCAGGGAGACTGTACTTGTCTGGACAAATACCTCACTACAGCAGGGACCAGGGAGACTGTACTTGTCTGGACAAATACCTCACTACAGCAGGGACCAGGGAGACTGTACTTGTCTGGACAAATACCTCATTACAGCAGGGACCAGGGAGACTGTACTTGTCTGGACAAATACCTCACTACAGCAGGGACCAGGGAGACTGTACTTGTCTGGACAAATACCTCACTACAGCAGGTACCAGGGAGACTGTACTTGTCTGGACAAATACCTCACTACAGCAGGGACCAGGGAGACTGTACTTGTCTGGACAAATACCCCACTACAGCAGGGACCAGGCAGACTGTACTTGTCTGGACAAATACCTTACTACAGCAGGGACCAGGGAGACTGTACTTGTCTGGACAAATACCTCACTACAGCAGGGACCAGGGAGACTGTACTTGTCTGGACAAATACCTCACTACAGCAGGGACCAGGGAGACTGTACTTGTCTGGACAAATACCTCACTACAGCAGGGACCAGAGAGACTGTACTTGTCTGGACAAATACCCCACTACAGCAGGGACCAGGGAGACTGTACTTGTCTGGACAAATACCTCACTACAGCAGGGACCAGGGAGACTGTACTTGTCTGGACAAATACCTCACTACAGCAGGGACCAGGGAGACTGTACTTGTCTGGACAAATACCCCACTACAGCAGGGACCAGGGAGACTGTACTTGTCTGGACAAATACCTTACTACAGCAGGGACCAGAGAGACTGTACTTGTCTCCACAAATACCCCACTACAGCAGGGACCAGAGAGACTGTACTTGTCTGGACAAATACCTCACTACAGCAGGGACCAGGGAGACTGTACTTGTCTCCACAAATACCCCACTACAGCAGGGACCAGGGAGACTGTACTTGTCTCCACAAATACCTCACTACAGCAGGGACCAGGGAGACTGTACTTGTCTGGACAAATACCTCACTACAGCAGGGACCAGGGAGACTGTACTTGTCTGGACAAATACCTCATTACAGCAGGGACCAGGGAGACTGTACTTGTCTGGACAAATACCTCACTACAGCAGGGACCAGGGAGACTGTAGTTGTCTGGACAAATACCTCACTACAGCAGGGACCAGGGAGACTGTACTTGTCTGGACAAATACCTCACTACAGCAGGGACCAGGGAGACTGTACTTGTCTGGACAAATACCTCACTACAGCAGGGACCAGGGAGACTGTACTTGTCTGGACAAATACCTCACTACAGCAGGGACCAGGGAGACTGTACTTGTCTGGACAAATACCTCACTACAGCAGGGACCAGGGAGACTGTACTTGTCTCCACAAATACCTCACTACAGCAGGGACCAGGGAGACTGTACTTGTCTGGACAAATACCCCACTACAGCAGGGACCAGGGAGACTGTACTTGTCTGGACAAATACCTTACTACAGCAGGGACCAGAGAGACTGTACTTGTCTCCACAAATACCCCACTACAGCAGGGACCAGAGAGACTGTACTTGTCTGGACAAATACCTCACTACAGCAGGGACCAGGGAGACTGTACTTGTCTCCACAAATACCCCACTACAGCAGGGAGCAGGGAGACTGTACTTGTCTCCACAAATACCTCACTACAGCAGGGACCAGGGAGACTGTACTTGTCTGGACAAATACCTCACTACAGCAGGGACCAGGGAGACTGTACTTGTCTGGACAAATACCTCATTACAGCAGGGACCAGGGAGACTGTACTTGTCTGGACAAATACCTCACTACAGCAGGGACCAGGGAGACTGTACTTGTCTGGACAAATACCCCACTACAGCAGGGACCAGGGAGACTGTACTTGTCTGGACAAATACCTCACTACAGCAGGGACCAGGGAGACTGTACTTGTCTGGACAAATACCTCACTACAGCAGGGACCAGGGAGACTGTACTTGTCTGGACAAATACCTCACTACAGCAGGGACCAGGGAGACTGTACTTGTCTCCACAAATACCTCACTACAGCAGGGACCAGGGAGACTGTACTTGTCTCCACA
Source organism: Chiloscyllium punctatum (assembly GCF_047496795.1). Lineage (NCBI taxonomy): Eukaryota > Metazoa > Chordata > Chondrichthyes > Orectolobiformes > Hemiscylliidae > Chiloscyllium > Chiloscyllium punctatum. The sequence goes on from NC_092739.1 coordinate 172,227,261, forward strand.
AATACCCCACTACAGCAGGGACCAGGGAGACTGTACTTGTCTCCACAAATACCTCACTACAGCAGGGACCAGAGAGACTGTACTTGTCTGGACAAATACCTCACTACAGCAGGGACCAGGGAGACTGTACTTGTCTGGACAAATACCTCACTACAGCAGGGACCAGGGAGACTGTACTTGTCTGGACAAATACCCCACTACAGTAGGGACCAGGGAGACTGTACTTGTCTGGACAAATACCTCACTATAGCAGGGACCAGAGAGACTGTACTTGTCTCCACAAATACCCCACTACAGCAGGGACCAGAGAGACTGTACTTGTCTGGACAAATACCTCACTACAGCAGGGACCAGGGAGACTGTACTTGTCTCCACAAATACCCCACTACAGCAGGGACCAGGGAGACTGTACTTGTCTCCACAAATACCTCACTACAGCAGGGACCAGGGAGACTGTACTTGTCTGGACAAATACCTCATTACAGCAGGGACCAGGGAGACTGTACTTGTCTGGACAAATACCTCACTACAGCAGGGACCAGGGAGACTGTACTTGTCTGGACAAATACCTCACTACAGCAGGGACCAGGGAGACTGTACTTGTCTGGACAAATACCTCATTACAGCAGGGACCAGGGAGACTGTACTTGTCTGGACAAATACCTCACTACAGCAGGGACCAGGGAGACTGTACTTGTCTGGACAAATACCTCACTACAGCAGGGACCAGGGAGACTGTACTTGTCTGGACAAATACCTCACTACAGCAGGGACCAGGGAGACTGTACTTGTCTGGACAAATACCCCACTACAGCAGGGACCAGGGAGACTGTATTTGTCTGGACAAATACCTTACTACAGCAGGGACCAGGGAGACTGTACTTGTCTGGACAAATACCTCACTACAGCAGGGACCAGGGAGACTGTACTTGTCTGGACAAATACCTCACTACAGCAGGGACCAGGGAGACTGTACTTGTCTGGACAAATACCTCACTACAGCAGGGACCAGAGAGACTGTACTTGTCTGGACAAATACCTCACTACAGCAGGGACCAGGGAGACTGTACTTGTCTGGACAAATACCTCACTACAGCAGGGACCAGGGAGACTGTACTTGTCTGGACAAATACCCCACTACAGCAGGGACCAGGGAGACTGTACTTGTCTGGACAAATACCTTACTACAGCAGGGACCAGAGAGACTGTACTTGTCTCCACAAATACCCCACTACAGCAGGGACCAGAGAGACTGTACTTGTCTGGACAAATACCTCACTACAGCAGGGACCAGGGAGACTGTACTTGTCTGGACAAATACCTCACTACAGCAGGGACCAGGGAGACTGTACTTGTCTCCACAAATACCTCACTACAGCAGGGACCAGGGAGACTGTACTTGTCTCCACAAATACCTCACTACAGCAGGGACCAGGGAGACTGTACTTGTCTGGACAAATACCTCACTACAGCAGGGACCAGGGAGACTGTACTTGTCTGGACAAATACCTCATTACAGCAGGGACCAGGGAGACTGTACTTGTCTGGACAAATACCTCACTACAGCAGGGACCAGGGAGACTGTACTTGTCTGGACAAATACCTCACTACAGCAGGGACCAGGGAGACTGTACTTGTCTGGACAAATACCTCACTACAGCAGGGACCAGGGAGACTGTACTTGTCTGGACAAATACCTCACTACAGCAGGGACCAGGGAGACTGTACTTGTCTGGACAAATACCTCACGACAGCAGGGACCAGGGAGACTGTACTTGTCTGGACAAATACCTCACTACAGCAGGGACCAGGGAGACTGTACTTGTCTCCACAAATACCTCACTACAGCAGGGACCAGGGAGACTGTACTTGTCTCCACAAATACCCCACTACAGCAGGGACCAGGGAGACTGTACTTGTCTCCACAAATACCTCACTACAGCAGGGACCAGGGAGACTGTACTTGTCTGGACAAATACCTCACTACAGCAGGGACCAGGGAGACTGTACTTGTCTGGACAAATACCTCACTACAGCAGGGACCAGAGAGACTGTACTTGTCTGGACAAATACCTCACTACAGCAGGGACCAGGGAGACTGTACTTGTCTGGACAAATACCTCACTACAGCAGGGACCAGGGAGACTGTACTTGTCTCCACAAATACCTCACTACAGCAGGGACCAGGGAGACTGTACTTGTCTGGACAAATACCTCACTACAGCAGGGACCAGGGAGACTGTACTTGTCTGGACAAATACCCCACCACAGCAGGGACCAGGGAGACTGTACTTGTCTGGACAAATACCTCACTACAGCAGGGACCAGGGAGACTGTACTTGTCTGGACAAATACCTCACTACAGCAGGGACCAGGGAGACTGTACTTGTCTGGACAAATACCTCACTACAGCAGGGACCAGAGAGACTGTACTTGTCTGGACAAATACCTCACTACAGCAGGGACCAGGGAGACTGTACTTGTCTGGACAAATACCTCACTACAGCAGGGACCAGGGAGACTGTACTTGTCTGGACAAATACCCCACTACAGCAGGGACCAGGGAGACTGTACTTGTCTGGACAAATACCTTACTACAGCAGGGACCAGAGAGACTGTACTTGTCTCCACAAATACCCCACTACAGCAGGGACCAGAGAGACTGTACTTGTCTGGACAAATACCTCACTACAGCAGGGACCAGGGAGACTGTACTTGTCTGGACAAATACCTCACTACAGCAGGGACCAGGGAGACTGTACTTGTCTGGACAAATACCTCACTACAGCAGGGACCAGGGAGACTGTACTTGTCTCCACAAATACCTCACTACAGCAGGGACCAGGGAGACTGTACTTGTCTGGACAAATACCTCACTACAGCAGGGACCAGGGAGACTGTACTTGTCTGGACAAATACCTCATTACAGCAGGGACCAGGGAGACTGTACTTGTCTGGACAAATACCTCACTACAGCAGGGACCAGGGAGACTGTACTTGTCTGGACAAATACCTCACTACAGCAGGGACCAGGGAGACTGTACTTGTCTGGACAAATACCTCACTACAGCAGGGACCAGGGAGACTGTACTTGTCTGGACAAATACCTCACTACAGCAGGGACCAGGGAGACTGTACTTGTCTGGACAAATACCTCACGACAGCAGGGACCAGGGAGACTGTACTTGTCTGGACAAATACCTCACTACAGCAGGGACCAGGGAGACTGTACTTGTCTGGACAAATACCTCACTACAGCAGGGACCAGGGAGACTGTACTTGTCTCCACAAATACCCCACTACAGCAGGGACCAGGGAGACTGTACTTGTCTCCACAAATACCTCACTACAGCAGGGACCAGGGAGACTGTACTTGTCTGGACAAATACCTCACTACAGCAGGGACCAGGGAGACTGTACTTGTCTGGACAAATACCTCACGACAGCAGGGACCAGGGAGACTGTACTTGTCTGGACAAATACCTCACTACAGCAGGGACCAGGGAGACTGTACTTGTCTGGACAAATACCTCACTACAGCAGGGACCAGGGAGACTGTACTTGTCTCCACAAATACCTCACTACAGCAGGGACCAGGGAGACTGTACTTGTCTGGACAAATACCTCACTACAGCAGGGACCAGGGAGACTGTACTTGTCTGGACAAATACCCCACTACAGCAGGGACCAGGGAGACTGTACTTGTCTGGACAAATACCTCACTACAGCAGGGACCAGAGAGACTGTACTTGTCTGGACAAATACCTCGCTACAGCAGGGACCAGGGAGACTGTACTTGTCTGGACAAATACCTCACTACAGCAGGGACCAGGGAGACTGTACTTGTCTGGAGAAATACCTCACTACAGCAGGGACCAGGGAGACTGTACTTGTCTCCACAAATACCTCACTACAGCAGGGACCAGGGAGACTGTACTTGTCTGGACAAATACCTCACTACAGCAGGGACCAGGGAGACTGTACTTGTCTGGACAAATACCCCACTACAGCAGGGACCAGGGAGACTGTACTTGTCTGGACAAATACCTCACTACAGCAGGGACCAGAGAGACTGTACTTGTCTGGACAAATACCTCGCTGCAGCAGGGACCAGGGAGACTGTACTTGTCTGGACAAATACCTCACTACAGCAGGGACCAGGGAGACTGTACTTGTCTGGACAAATACCTCACTACAGCAGGGACCAGGGAGACTGTACTTGTCTCCACAAATACCTCACTACAGCAGGGACCAGGGAGACTGTACTTGTCTGGACAAATACCCCACTACAGCAGGGACCAGGGGGACTGTACTTGTCTGGACAAATACCTCACTACAGCAGGGACCAGAGAGACTGTACTTGTCTGGACAAATACCTCACTACAGCAGGGACCAGGGAGACTGTACTTGTCTGGACAAATACCTCACTACAGCAGGGACCAGGGAGACTGTACTTGTCTCCACAAATACCTCACTACAGCAGGGACCAGGGAGACTGTACTTGTCTGGACAAATACCTCACTACAGCAGGGACCAGGGGGACTGTACTTGTCTGGACAAATACCTCACTACAGCAGGGACCAGAGAGACTGTACTTGTCTGGACAAATACCTCACTACAGCAGGGACCAGGGAGACTGTACTTGTCTGGACAAATACCTCACTACAGCAGGGACCAGGGAGACTGTACTTGTCTCCACAAATACCTCACTACAGCAGGGACCAGGGAGACTGTACTTGTCTGGACAAATACCTCACTACAGCAGGGACCAGGGAGACTGTACTTGTCTGGACAAATACCTCACTACAGCAGGGACCAGGGAGACTGTACTTGTCTGGACAAATACCCCACTACAGCAGGGACCAGGGAGACTGTACTTGTCTCCACAAATACCCCACTACAGCAGAGACCAGGGAGACTGTACTTGTCTGGACAAATACCCCACTACAGCAGGGACCAGGGAGACTGTACTTGTCTCCACAAATACCCCACTACAGGAGGGACCAGGGAGACTGTACTTGTCTGGACAAATACCTCACTACAGCAGGGACCAGGGAGACTGTACTTGTCTCCACAAATACCTCACTACAGCAGGGACCAGGGAGACTGTACTTGTCTCCACAAATACCCCACTACAGCAGGGACCAGGGAGACTGTACTTGTCTCCACAAATACCTCACTACAGCAGGGACCAGGGAGACTGTACTTGTCTGGACAAATACCTCACTACAGCAGGGACCAGGGAGACTGTACTTGTCTGGACAAATACCTCACTACAGCAGGGACCAGAGAGACTGTACTTGTCTGGACAAATACCTCACTACAGCAGGGACCAGGGAGACTGTAATTGTCTGGACAAATACCCCACTACAGCAGGGACCAGGGAGACTGTACTTGTCTGGACAAATACCTCACTACAGCAGGGACCAGGGAGACTGTACTTCTCTGGACAAATACCCCACTACAGCAGGGACCAGGGAGACTGTACTTGTCTGGACAAATACCCCACTACAGCAGGGACCAGGGAGACTGTACTTGTCTGGACAAATACCTCACTACAACAGGGACCAGGGAGACTGTACTTGTCTGGACAAATACCCCACTACAGCAGGGACCAGGGAGACTGTACTTGTCTGGACAAATACCTCACTGCAGCAGGGACCAGGGAGACTGTACTTGTCTGGACAAATACCTCACTACAGCAGGGACCAGGGAGACTGTACTTGTCTGGACAAATACCTCACTCCAGCAGGGACCAGGGAGACTGTACTTGTCTGGACAAAAACCTCACTACAGCAGGGACCAGGGAGACTGTACTTGTCGGGACAAATACCTCACGACAGCAGGGACCAGTGAGACTGTACGTGTCTGGACAAATACCTCACTACAGCAGGGACCAGGGAGACTGTACTTGTCTGGACAAATACCTCACTACAGCAGGGACCAGGGAGACTGTACTTGTCTGGACAAATACCTCACTACAGCAGGGACCAGGGAGACTGTACTTGTCTGAACAAATACCTCACTACAGCAGGGACCAGGGGGACTGTACTTGTCTGGACAAATACCTCACTACAGCAGGGACCAGGGAGACTGTACTTGTCTCCACAAATACCTCAATACAGCAGGGACCAGGGAGACTGTACTTGTCTGGACAAATACCTCACTACAGCAGGGACCAGAGATACTGTACTTGTCTGGACAAATACCTCACTACAGCAGGGACCAGGGAGACTGTACTTGTCTGGACAAATACCTCACTACAGCAGGGACCAGGGAGACTGTACTTGTCTGGACAAATACCTCACTACAGCAGGGACCAGGGAGACTGTACTTGTCTGGACAAATACCTCACTACAGCAGGGACTAGGGAGACTGTACTTGTCTGGACAAATACCCCACTACAGCAGGGACCAGGGAGACTGTACTTGTCTGGACAAATACCTCACTACAGCAGGGACCAGGGAGACTGTACTTGTCTCCACAAATACCCCACTACAGCAGGGACCAGGGAGACTGTACTTGTCTGGACAAATACCTTACTACAGCAGGGACCAGGGAGACTGTACTTGTCTGGACAAATACCTCACTACAGCAGGGACCAGAGAGACTGTACTTGTCTCCACAAATACCCCACTACAGCAGGGACCAGGGAGACTGTACTTGTCTGGACAAATACCCCACTACAGCAGGGACCAGGGAGACTGTACTTGTCTCCACAAATACCTCACTACAGCAGGGACCAGGGAGACTGTACTTGTCTGGACAAATACCTCACTACAGCAGGGACCAGGGAGACTGTACTTGTCTGGACAAATACCCCACTACAGCAGGGACCAGGGAGACTGTACTTGTCTGGATAAATACCTCACTACAGCAGGGACCAGGGAGACTGTACTTGTCTGGATAAATACCTTACTACTGCAGGGACCAGGGAGACTGTACTTGTCTCCACAAATACCTCATTACAGCAGGGACCAGGGAGACTGTACTTGTCTCCACAAATACCTCACTACAGCAGGGACCAGGGAGACTGTACTTGTCTCCACAAATACCTCACTACAGCAGGGACCAGGGAGACTGTACTTGTCTCCACAAATACCCCACTACAGCAGGGACCAGGGAGACTGTACTTGTCTGGACAAATACCTCACTACAGCAGGGACCAGGGAGACTGTAATTGTCTCCACAAATACCCCACTACAGCAGGGACCAGGGAGACTGTAATTGTCTGGACAAATACCTCACTACAGCAGGGACCAGAGAGACTGTACTTGTCTGGACAAATACCCCACTACAGCAGGGACCAGGGAGACTGTACTTGTCTGGACAAATACCTCACTACAGCAGGAACCAGGGAGACTGTACTTGTCTGGACAAATACCTCACTACAGCAGGGACCAGGGAGACTGTACTTGTCTGGACAAATACCTCACTACAGCAGGGACCAGGGAGACTGTACTTGTCTCCACAAATACCTCACTACAGCAGGGACCAGGGAGACTGTACTTGTCTGGACAAATACCTCACTACAGCAGGGACCAGGGAGACTGTACTTGTCTGGACAAATACCTCACTACAGCAGGGACCAGGGAGACTGTACTTGTCTCCACAAATACCTCACTACAGCAGGGACCAGGGAGACTGCACTTGTCTGGACAAATACCTCACTACAGCAGGGACCAGGGAGACTGTACTTGTCTGGACAAATACCTCACTACAGCAGGGACCAGTGAGACTGTACGTGTCTGGACAAATACCTTACTACAGCAGGGACCAGGGAGACTGTACTTGTCTGGACAAATACCTCACTACAGCAGGGACCAGGGAGACTGTACTTGTCTGGACAAATACCTCACTACAGCAGGGACCAGGGAGACTGTACTTGTCTGGACAAATACCTCACTACAGCAGGGACCAGGGAGACTGTACTTGTCTGGACAAATACCTCACCACAGCAGGGACCAGGGAGACTGTACTTGTCTCGACAAATACCTCAATACAGCAGGGACCAGGGAGACTGTACTTGTCTGGACAAATACCTCACTACAGCAGGGACCAGAGATAGTGTACTTGTCTGGACAAATACCTCACTACAGCAGGGACCAGGGAGACTGTACTTGTCTGGACAAATACCTCACTACAGCAGGGACCAGGGAGACTGTACTTGTCTGGACAAATACCTCACTACAGCAGGGACCAGGGAGACTGTACTTGTCTGGACAAATACCTCACTACAGCAGGGACTAGGGAGACTGTACTTGTCTGGACAAATACCCCACTACAGCAGGGACCAGGGAGACTGTACTTGTCTGGACAAATGCCTCACTACAGCAGGGACCAGGGAGACTGTACTTGTCTGGACAAATACCCCACTACAGCAGGGACCAGAGAGACTGTACTTGTCTGGACAAATACCTTACTACAGCAGGGACCAGGGAGACTGTACTTGTCTGGACAAATACCTCACTACAGCAGGGACCAGGGAGACTGTACTTGTCTGGACAAATACCTCACTACAGCAGGGACTAGGGAGACTGTACTTGTCTGGACAAATACCTCACTACAGCAGGGACCAGGGAGACTGTACTTGTCTGGACAAATACCTCACTGCAGCAGGGACCAGGGAGACTGTACTTGTCTGGACAAATACCTTACTACAGCAGGGACCAGGGAGACTGTACTTGTCTGGACAAATACCTCACTACAGCAGGGACCAGGGAGACTGTACTTGTCTGGACAAATACCTCACTACAGCAGGGACCAGGGAGACTGTACTTGTCTGGACAAATACCTCACTGCAGCAGGGACCAGGGAGACTGTACTTGTCTGGACAAATACCCCACTACAGCAGGGACCAGGGAGACTGTACTTGTCTGTACAAATACCTCACTACAGCAGGGACCAGCGAGACTGTACTTGTCTGGACAAATACCTCACTACAGCAGGGACCAGGGAGACTGTACTTGTCTGGACAAATACCCCACTACAGCAGGGACCAGGGAGACTGTACTTGTCTGGACAAATACCTTACTACAGCAGGGACCAGAGAGACTGTACTTGTCTGGACAAATACCTCACTACAGCACGGACCAGTGAGACTGTACTTGTCTGGACAAATACCTCACTACAGCAGGGACCAGGGAGACTGTACTTGTCTGGACAAATACCTCACTACAGCAGGGACCAGGGAGACTGTACTTGTCTGGACAAATACCCCACTACAGCAGGGACCAGGGAGACTGTACTTGTCTCCACAAATACCTCACTACAGCAGGGACCAGGGAGACTGTACTTGTCTGGACAAATACCCCACGACAGCAGGGACCAGAGAGACTGTACTTGTCTGGAGAAATACCCCACTACAGCAGGGACCAGGGAGACTGTACTTGTCTGGACAAATACCTCACTACAGCAGGGACCAGGGAGACTGTACTTGTCTGGACAAATACCTCACTACAGCAGGGACCAGGGAGACTGTACTTGTCTCCACAAATACCTCACTACAGCAGGGACCAGGGAGACTGTACTTGTCTGGACAAATACCTCACTACAGCAGGGACCAGGTAGACTGTACTTGTCTGGACAAATACCTCACTACAGCAGGGACCAGGGAGACTGTACTTGTCTCCACAAATACCTCACTACAGCAGGGACCAGGGAGACTGTACTTGTCTGGACAAATACCTCCCTGCAGCAGGGACCAGAGAGACTGTACTTGTCTGGACAAATACCTCACTACAGCAGGGACCAGAGAGACTGTACTTGTCTGGACAAATACCTCACTACAGCAGGGACCAGGGAGACTGTACTTGTCTGGACAAATACCTCACTACAGCAGGGACCAGGGAGACTGTACTTGTCTGGACAAATACCTCACTACAGCAGGGACCAGGGAGACTGTACTTGTCTAGACAAATACCTCACTACAGCAGGGACCAGAGAGACTGTACTTGTCTGGACAAATACCCCACTACAGCAGGGACCAGGGAGACTGTACTTGTCTGGACAAATACCTCACTACAGCAGGGACCAGGGAGACTGTACTTGTCTGGACAAATACCTCACTACAGCAGGGACCAGGGAGACTGTACTTGTCTGGACAAATACCTCACTACAGCAGGGACCAGGGAGACTGTACTTGTCTGGACAAATACCCCACTACAGCAGGGACCAGGGAGACTGTACTTGTCTGGACAAATACCCCACTACATCAGGGACCAGGGAGACTGTACTTGTCTGGACAAATACCCCACTACAGCAGGGACCAGGGAGACTGTACTTGTCTGGACAAATACCTCACTACAGCAGGGACCAGGGAGACTGTACTTGTCTGGACAAATACCTCACTACATCAGGGACCAGGGAGACTGTACTTGTCTGGACAAATACCTCACTACAGCAGGGACCTGGGAGACTGTACTTGTCTGGACAAATACCTCACTACAGCAGGGACCAGGGAGACTGTACTTGTCTGGACAAATACCTCACTACAGCAGGGACCAGGGAGACTGTACTTGTCTGGACAAATACCTCACTACAGCAGGGACCAGAGAGACTGTACTTGTCTGGACAAATACCTCACTACAGCAGGGACCAGGGAGACTGTAATTGTCTGGACAAATACCCCACTACAGCAGGGACCAGGGAGACTGTACTTGTCTGGACAAATACCTCACTACAGCAGGGACCAGGGAGACTGTACTTCTCTGGACAAATACCCCACTACAGCAGGGACCAGGGAGACTGTACTTGTCTGGACAAATACCCCACTACAGCAGGGACCAGGGAGACTGTACTTGTGTGGACAAATACCTCACTACAACAGGGACCAGGGAGACTGTACTTGTCTGGACAAATACCCCACTACAGCAGGGACCAGGGAGACTGTACTTGTCTGGACAAATACCTCACTGCAGCAGGGACCAGGGAGACTGTACTTGTCTGGACAAATACCTCACTACAGCAGGGACCAGGGAGACTGTACTTGTCTGGACAAATACCTCACTCCAGCAGGGACCAGGGAGACTGTACTTGTCTGGACAAAAACCTCACTACAGCAGGGACCAGGGAGACTGTACTTGTCTGGACAAATACCTCACTACAGCAGGGACCAGTGAGACTGTACGTGTCTGGACAAATACCTCACTACAGCAGGGACCAGGGAGACTGTACTTGTCTGGACAAATACCTCACTACAGCAGGGACCAGGGAGACTGTACTTGTCTGGACAAATACCTCACTACATCAGGGACCAGGGAGACTGTACTTGTCTGGACAAATACCTCACTACAGCAGGGACCTGGGAGACTGTACTTGTCTCCACAAATACCTCACTACAGCAGGGACCAGGGAGACTGTACTTGTGTGGACAAATACCTCACTACAGCAGGGACCAGGGAGACTGTACTTGTCTGGACAAATACCTCACTACAGCAGGGACCAGAGAGACTGTACTTGTCTGGACAAATACCTCACTACAGCAGGGACCAGGGAGACTGTAATTGTCTGGACAAATACCCCACTACAGCAGGGACCAGGGAGACTGTACTTGTCTGGACAAATACCTCACTACAGCAGGGACCAGGGAGACTGTACTTCTCTGGACAAATACCCCACTACAGCAGGGACCAGGGAGACTGTACTTGTCTGGACAAATACCCCACTACAGCAGGGACCAGGGAGACTGTACTTGTCTGGACAAATACCTCACTACAACAGGGACCAGGGAGACTGTACTTGTCTGGACAAATACCCCACTACAGCAGGGACCAGGGAGACTGTACTTGTCTGGACAAATACCTCACTGCAGCAGGGACCAGGGAGACTGTACTTGTCTGGACAAATACCTCACTACAGCAGGGACCAGGGAGATTGTACTTGTCTGGACAAATACCTCACTCCAGCAGGGACCAGGGAGACTGTACTTGTCTGGACAAAAACCTCACTACAGCAGGGACCAGGGAGACTGTACTTGTCTGGACAAATACCTCACTACAGCAGGGACCAGGGAGACTGGACTTGTCTGGACAAATACCTCATTACAGCAGGGACCAGGGAGACTGTACTTGTCTGGACAAATACCTCACTACAGCAGGGACCAGTGAGACTGTACGTGTCTGGACAAATACCTCACTACAGCAGGGACCAGTGAGAATGTACATGTCTGGACAAATACCTCACTACAGCAGGGACCAGGGAGACTGTACTTGTCTGGACAAATACCTCACTACAGCAGGGACCAGGGAGACTGTACTTGTCTGGACAAATACCTCACTACAGCAGGGACCAGGGAGACTGTACTTGTCTGAACAAATACCTCACTACAGCAGGGACCAGGGGGACTGTACTTGTCTGGACAAATACCTCACTACAGCAGGGACCAGGGAGACTGTACTTGTCTCCACAAATACCTCAATACAGCAGGGACCAGGGAGACTGTACTTGTCTGGACAAATACCTCACTACAGCAGGGACCAGAGATACTGTACTTGTCTGGACAAATACCTCACTACAGCAGGGACCAGGGAGACTGTACTTGTCTGGACAAATACCTCACTACAGCAGGGACCAGAAGACTGTACTTGTCTGGACAAATACCTCACTACAGCAGGGACCAGGGAGACTGTACTTGTCTGGACAAATACCTCACTACAGCAGGGACCAGGGAGACTGTACTTGTCTGGACAAATACCTCACTACAGCAGGGACCAGGGAGACTGTACTTGTCTGGACAAATACCTCACTACAGCAGGGACCAGGGAGACTGTACTTGTCTGGACAAATACCCCACGACAGCAGGGACCAGAGAGACTGTACTTGTCTGGACAAATACCCCACTACAGCAGGGACCAGGGAGACTGTACTTGTCTGGACAAATACCTCACTACAGCAGGGACCAGGGAGACTGTACTTGTCTGGACAAATACCTCACTACAGCAGGGACCAGGGAGACTGTACTTGTCTCCACAAATACCTCACTACAGCAGGGACCAGGGAGACTGTACTTGTCTGGACAAATACCTCACTACAGCAGGGACCAGGGAGACTGTACTTGTCTGGACAAATACCTCACTACAGCAGGGACCAGGGAGACTGTACTTGTCTCCACAAATACCTCACTACAGCAGGGACCAGGGAGACTGTACTTGTCTGGACAAATACCTCCCTGCAGCAGGGACCAGAGAGACTGTACTTGTCTGGACAAATACCTCACTACAGCAGGGACCAGAGAGACTGTACTTGTCTGGACAAATACCTCACTACAGCAGGGACCAGGGAGACTGTACTTGTCTGGACAAATACCTCACTACAGCAGGGACCAGGGAGACTGTACTTGTCTGGACAAATACCTCACTACAGCAGGGACCAGGGAGACTGTACTTGTCTAGACAAATACCTCACTACAGCAGGGACCAGAGAGACTGTACTTGTCTGGACAAATACCCCACTACAGCAGGGACCAGGGAGACTGTACTTGTCTGGACAAATACCTCACTACAGCAGGGACCAGGGAGACTGTACTTGTCTGGACAAATACCTCACTACAGCAGGGACCAGGGAGACTGTACTTGTCTGGACAAATACCTCACTACAGCAGGGACCAGGGAGACTGTACTTGTCTGGACAAATACCCCACTACAGCATGGACCAGGGAGACTGTACTTGTCTGGACAAATACCCCACTACATCAGGGACCAGGGAGACTGTACTTGTCTGGACAAATACCCCACTACAGCAGGGACCAGGGAGACTGTACTTGTCTGGACAAATACCTCACTACAGCAGGGACCAGGGAGACTGTACTTGTCTGGACAAATACCTCACTACATCAGGGACCAGGGAGACTGTACTTGTCTGGACAAATACCTCACTACAGCAGGGACCTGGGAGACTGTACTTGTCTGGACAAATACCTCACTACAGCAGGGACCAGGGAGACTGTACTTGTCTGGACAAATACCTCACTACAGCAGGGACCAGGGAGACTGTACTTGTCTGGACAAATACCTCACTACAGCAGGGACCAGAGAGACTGTACTTGTCTGGACAAATACCTCACTACAGCAGGGACCAGGGAGACTGTACTTGTCTCCACAAATACCCCACTACAGCAGGGACCAGGGAGACTGTACTTGTCTCCACAAATACCCCACTACAGCAGGGACCAGGGAGACTGTACTTGTCTGGACAAATACCTCACTACAGCAGGGACCAGGGAGACTGTACTTGTCTGGACAAATACCCCACTACAGCAGGGACCAGGGAGACTGTACTTGTCTCCACAAATACCCCACTACAGCAGGGACCAGGGAGACTGTACTTGTCTCCACAAATACCCCACTACAGCAGGGACCAGGGAGACTGTACTTGTCTCCACAAATACCTCACTACAGCAGGGACCAGGGAGACTGTAATTGTCTGGACAAATACCTCATTACAGCAGGGACCAGGGAGACTGTACTTGTCTGGACAAATACCTCACTACAGCAGGGACCAGGGAGACTGTACCTGTCTGGACAAATACCTCACTACAGCAGGGACCAGGGAGACTGTACTTGTCTGGACAAATACCTCATTACAGCAGGGACCAGGGAGACTGTACTTGTCTGGATAAATACCTCACTACAGCAGGGACCAGGGAGACTGTACTTGTCTGGACAAATACCTCACTACAGCAGGGACCAGGGAGACTGTACTTGTCTGGACAAATACCTCACTACAGCAGGGACCAGGGAGACTGTACTTGTCTGGACAAATACCCCACTACAGCAGGGATCAGGGAGACTGTACTTGTCTGGACAAATACCTTACTACAGCAGGGACCAGGGAGACTGTACTTGTCTGGACAAATACCTCACTACAGCAGGGACCAGGGAGACTGTACTTGTCCAAACAAATACCTCACTACAGCAGGGACCAGAGAGACTGTACTTGTCTGGACAAATACCTCACTACAGCAGGGACCAGGGAGACTGTACTTGTCTGGACAAATACCTCACTACAGCAGGGACCAGGGAGACTGTACTTGTCTGGACAAATACCTCACTACAGCAGGGACCAGGGAGACTGTACTTGTCTGGACAAATACCTCACTACAGCAGGGACCAGGGAGACTGTACTTGTCTGGACAAATACCTCACTACAGCAGGGACCAGGGAGACTGTACTTGTCTGGACAAATACCTCACTACAGCAGGGACCAGGGAGACTGTACTTGTCTCCACAAATACCTCACTACAGCAGGGACCAGGGAGACTGTACTTGTCTGGACAAATACCCCACTACAGCAGGGACCAGGGAGACTGTACTTGTCTGGACAAATACCTTACTACAGCAGGGACCAGAGAGACTGTACTTGTCTCCACAAATACCCCACTACAGCAGGGACCAGAGAGACTGTACTTGTCTGGACAAATACCTCACTACAGCAGGGACCAGGGAGACTGTACTTGTCTCCACAAATACCCCACTACAGCAGGGACCAGGGAGACTGTACTTGTCTCCACAAATACCTCACTACAGCAGGGACCAGGGAGACTGTACTTGTCTGGACAAATACCCCACTACAGCAGGGACCAGGGAGACTGTACTTGTCTGGACAAATACCTCACTACAGCAGGGACCAGGGAGACTGTACTTGTCTGGACAAATACCTCACTACAACAGGGACCAGGGAGACTGTACTTGTCTGGACAAATACCTCACTACAGCAGGAACCAGGGAGACTGTACTTGTCTGGACAAATGCCCCACTACAGCAGGGACCAGAGAGACTGTACTTGTCTGGACAAATACCTCACTACAGCAGGGACCAGGGAGACTGGACTTGTCTGGACAAATACCTCACTACAGCAGGGACCAGGGAGACTGTACTTGTCTGGACAAATACCTCACTACAGCAGGGACCAGGGAGACTGTACTTGTCTCCACAAATACCTCACTACAGCAGGGACCAGGGAGACTGTACTTGTCTCCACAAATACCCCACTACAGCAGGGACCAGAGAGACTGTACTTGTCTGGACAAATACCTCACTACAGCAGGGACCAGGGAGACTGTACTTGTCTGGACAAATACCTCACTACAGCAGGGACCAGAGAGACTGTACTTGTCTGGACAAATACCTCACTACAGCAGGGACCAGAGAGACTGTACTTGTCTGGACAAATACCCCACTACAGCAGGGACCAGGGAGACTGTAATTGTCTGGACAAATACCTCACTACAGCAGGGACCAGGGAGACTGTACTTGTCTGGACAAATACCTCACTACAGCAGGGACCAGGGAGACTGTACTTGTCTCCACAAATACCTCACTACAGCAGGGACCAGGGAGACTGTACTTGTCTGGACAAATACCCCACTACAGCAGGGACCAGGGAGACTGTACTTGTCTGGACAAATACCCCACTACAGCAGGGACCAGGGAGACTGTACTTGTCTGGACAAATACCCCACTACAGCAGGGACCAGGGAGACTGTACTTGTCTGGACAAATACCTCACTACAGCAGGGACCAGGGAGACTGTACTTGTCTGGACAAATACCTCATTACAGCAGGGACCAGGGAGACTGTACTTGTCTCCACAAATACCTCACTACAGCTGGGACCAGGGAGACTGTACTTGTCTGGACAAATACCTCACTACAGCAGGGACCAGGGAGACTGTACTTGTCTCCACAAATACCTCACTACAGCAGGGACCAGGGAGACTGTACTTGTCTGGACAAATACCCCACTACAGCAGGGACCAGGGAGACTGTACTTGTCTGGACAAATACCTTACTACAGCAGGGACCAGGGAGACTGTACTTGTCTGGACAAATACCTCACTACAGCAGGGACCAGGGAGACTGTACTTGTCTGGACAAATACCCCACTACAGCAGGGACCAGGGAGACTGTACTTGTCTCCACAAATACCTTACTACAGCAGGGACCAGGGAGACTGTACTTGTCTGGACAAATACCTCACTACAGCAGGGACCAGGGAGACTGTACTTGTCTGGACAAATACCTCACTACAGCAGGGACCAGGGAGACTGTACTTGTCTGGACAAATACCCCACTACAGCAGGGACCAGGGAGACTGTACTTGTCTGGACAAATACCTCACTACAGCAGGGACCAGAGAGACTGTACTTGTCTGGACAAATACCTCGCTACAGCAGGGACCAGGGAGACTGTACTTGTCTGGACAAATACCTCACTACAGCAGGGACCAGGGAGACTGTACTTGTCTGGACAAATACCTCACTACAGCAGGGACCAGGGAGACTGTACTTGTCTGGACAAATACCTCACTACAGCAGGGACCAGGGAGACTGTACTTGTCTGGACAAATACCTCACTATAGCAGGGACCAGGGAGACTGTACTTGTCTGGACAAATACCCCACTACAGCAGGGACCAGGGGGACTGTACTTGTCTGGACAAATACCTCACTACAGCAGGGACCAGAGAGACTGTACTTGTCTGGACAAATACCTCACTACAGCAGGGACCAGGGAGACTGTACTTGTCTGGACAAATACCTCACTACAGCAGGGACCAGGGAGACTGTACTTGTCTGGACAAATACCTCACTACAGCAGGGACCAGGGAGACTGTACTTGTCTGGACAAATACCTCACTACAGCAGGGACCAGGGACACTGTACTTCTCTGGACAAATACCCCACTACAGCAGGGACCAGGGGGACTGTACTTGTCTGGACAAATACCTCACTACAGCAGGGACCAGAGAGACTGTACTTGTCTGGACAAATACCTCACTACAGCAGGGACCAGGGAGACTGTACTTGTCTGGACAAATACCTCACTACAGCAGGGACCAGGGAGACTGTACTTGTCTGGACAAATACCCCACTACAGCAGGGACCAGGGAGACTGTACTTGTCTGGACAAATACCCCACTACAGCAGGGACCAGGGAGACTGTACTTGTCTCCACAAATACCCCACTACAGCAGGGACCAGAGAGACTGTACTTGTCTGGACAAATACCTCACTACAGCAGGGACCAGGGAGACTGTACTTGTCTCCACAAATACCCCACTACAGCAGGGACCAGGGAGACTGTACTTGTCTGGACAAATACCTTACTACAGCAGGGACCAGGGAGACTGTACTTGTCTCCACAAATACCTCACTACAGCAGGGACCAGGGAGACTGTACTTGTCTGGACAAATACCCCACTACAGCAGGGACCAGGGAGACTGTACTTGTCTCCACAAATACCTCACTACAGCAGGGACCAGGGAGACTGTACTTGTCTCCACAAATACCTCACTACAGCAGGGACCAGGGAGACTGTACTTGTCTCCACAAATACCCCACTACAGCAGGGACCAGGGAGACTGTACTTGTCTCCACAAATACCTCACTACAGCAGGGACCAGGGAGACTGTACTTGTCTGGACAAATACCTCATTACAGCAGGGACCAGGGAGACTGTACTTGTCTGGACAAATACCTCACTACAGCAGGGACCAGGGAGACTGTACTTGTCTGGACAAATACCTCACTACAGCAGGGACCAGGGAGACTGTACTTGTCTGGACAAATACCTCATTACAGCAGGGACCAGGGAGACTGTACTTGTCTGGACAAATACCTCACTACAGCAGGGACCAGGGAGACTGTACTTGTCTGGACAAATACCTCACTACAGCAGGTACCAGGGAGACTGTACTTGTCTGGACAAATACCTCACTACAGCAGGGACCAGGGAGACTGTACTTGTCTGGACAAATACCCCACTACAGCAGGGACCAGGGAGACTGTACTTGTCTGGACAAATACCTTACTACAGCAGGGACCAGGGAGACTGTACTTGTCTGGACAAATACCTCACTACAGCAGGGACCAGGGAGACTGTACTTGTCTGGACAAATACCTCACTACAGCAGGGACCAGGGAGACTGTACTTGTCTGGACAAATACCTCACTATAGCAGGGACCAGGGAGACTGTACTTGTCTGGACAAATACCCCACTACAGCAGGGACCAGGGGGACTGTACTTGTCTGGACAAATACCTCACTACAGCAGGGACCAGAGAGACTGTACTTGTCTGGACAAATACCTCACTACAGCACGGACCAGGGAGACTGTACTTGTCTGGACAAATACCCCACTACAGCAGGGATCAGGGAGACTGTACTTGTCTGGACAAATACCTTACTACAGCAGGGACCAGGGAGACTGTACTTGTCTGGACAAATACCTCACTACAGCAGGGACCAGGGAGACTGTACTTGTCCAAACAAATACCTCACTACAGCAGGGACCAGAGAGACTGTACTTGTCTGGACAAATACCTCACTACAGCAGGGACCAGGGAGACTGTACTTGTCTGGACAAATACCTCACTACAGCAGGGACCAGGGAGACTGTACTTGTCTGGACAAATACCTCACTACAGCAGGGACCAGGGAGACTGTACTTGTCTGGACAAATACCTCACTACAGCAGGGACCAGGGAGACTGTACTTGTCTGGACAAATACCTCACTACAGCAGGGACCAGGGAGACTGTACTTGTCTGGACAAATACCTCACTACAGCAGGGACCAGGGAGACTGTACTTGTCTCCACAAATACCTCACTACAGCAGGGACCAGGGAGACTGTACTTGTCTGGACAAATACCCCACTACAGCAGGGACCAGGGAGACTGTACTTGTCTGGACAAATACCTTACTACAGCAGGGACCAGAGAGACTGTACTTGTCTCCACAAATACCCCACTACAGCAGGGACCAGAGAGACTGTACTTGTCTGGACAAATACCTCACTACAGCAGGGACCAGGGAGACTGTACTTGTCTCCACAAATACCCCACTACAGCAGGGACCAGGGAGACTGTACTTGTCTCCACAAATACCTCACTACAGCAGGGACCAGGGAGACTGTACTTGTCTGGACAAATACCCCACTACAGCAGGGACCAGGGAGACTGTACTTGTCTGGACAAATACCTCACTACAGCAGGGACCAGGGAGACTGTACTTGTCTGGACAAATACCTCACTACAACAGGGACCAGGGAGACTGTACTTGTCTGGACAAATACCTCACTACAGCAGGAACCAGGGAGACTGTACTTGTCTGGACAAATGCCCCACTACAGCAGGGACCAGAGAGACTGTACTTGTCTGGACAAATACCTCACTACAGCAGGGACCAGGGAGACTGGACTTGTCTGGACAAATACCTCACTACAGCAGGGACCAGGGAGACTGTACTTGTCTGGACAAATACCTCACTACAGCAGGGACCAGGGAGACTGTACTTGTCTCCACAAATACCTCACTACAGCAGGGACCAGGGAGACTGTACTTGTCTCCACAAATACCCCACTACAGCAGGGACCAGAGAGACTGTACTTGTCTGGACAAATACCTCACTACAGCAGGGACCAGGGAGACTGTACTTGTCTGGACAAATACCTCACTACAGCAGGGACCAGAGAGACTGTACTTGTCTGGACAAATACCTCACTACAGCAGGGACCAGAGAGACTGTACTTGTCTGGACAAATACCCCACTACAGCAGGGACCAGGGAGACTGTAATTGTCTGGACAAATACCTCACTACAGCAGGGACCAGGGAGACTGTACTTGTCTGGACAAATACCTCACTACAGCAGGGACCAGGGAGACTGTACTTGTCTCCACAAATACCTCACTACAGCAGGGACCAGGGAGACTGTACTTGTCTGGACAAATACCCCACTACAGCAGGGACCAGGGAGACTGTACTTGTCTGGACAAATACCCCACTACAGCAGGGACCAGGGAGACTGTACTTGTCTGGACAAATACCCCACTACAGCAGGGACCAGGGAGACTGTACTTGTCTGGACAAATACCTCACTACAGCAGGGACCAGGGAGACTGTACTTGTCTGGACAAATACCTCATTACAGCAGGGACCAGGGAGACTGTACTTGTCTCCACAAATACCTCACTACAGCTGGGACCAGGGAGACTGTACTTGTCTGGACAAATACCTCACTACAGCAGGGACCAGGGAGACTGTACTTGTCTCCACAAATACCTCACTACAGCAGGGACCAGGGAGACTGTACTTGTCTGGACAAATACCCCACTACAGCAGGGACCAGGGAGACTGTACTTGTCTGGACAAATACCTTACTACAGCAGGGACCAGGGAGACTGTACTTGTCTGGACAAATACCTCACTACAGCAGGGACCAGGGAGACTGTACTTGTCTGGACAAATACCCCACTACAGCAGGGACCAGGGAGACTGTACTTGTCTCCACAAATACCTTACTACAGCAGGGACCAGGGAGACTGTACTTGTCTGGACAAATACCTCACTACAGCAGGGACCAGGGAGACTGTACTTGTCTGGACAAATACCTCACTACAGCAGGGACCAGGGAGACTGTACTTGTCTGGACAAATACCCCACTACAGCAGGGACCAGGGAGACTGTACTTGTCTGGACAAATACCTCACTACAGCAGGGACCAGAGAGACTGTACTTGTCTGGACAAATACCTCGCTACAGCAGGGACCAGGGAGACTGTACTTGTCTGGACAAATACCTCACTACAGCAGGGACCAGGGAGACTGTACTTGTCTGGACAAATACCTCACTACAGCAGGGACCAGGGAGACTGTACTTGTCTGGACAAATACCTCACTACAGCAGGGACCAGGGAGACTGTACTTGTCTGGACAAATACCTCACTATAGCAGGGACCAGGGAGACTGTACTTGTCTGGACAAATACCCCACTACAGCAGGGACCAGGGGGACTGTACTTGTCTGGACAAATACCTCACTACAGCAGGGACCAGAGAGACTGTACTTGTCTGGACAAATACCTCACTACAGCAGGGACCAGGGAGACTGTACTTGTCTGGACAAATACCTCACTACAGCAGGGACCAGGGAGACTGTACTTGTCTGGACAAATACCTCACTACAGCAGGGACCAGGGAGACTGTACTTGTCTGGACAAATACCTCACTACAGCAGGGACCAGGGACACTGTACTTCTCTGGACAAATACCCCACTACAGCAGGGACCAGGGGGACTGTACTTGTCTGGACAAATACCTCACTACAGCAGGGACCAGAGAGACTGTACTTGTCTGGACAAATACCTCACTACAGCAGGGACCAGGGAGACTGTACTTGTCTGGACAAATACCTCACTACAGCAGGGACCAGGGAGACTGTACTTGTCTGGACAAATACCCCACTACAGCAGGGACCAGGGAGACTGTACTTGTCTGGACAAATACCCCACTACAGCAGGGACCAGGGAGACTGTACTTGTCTCCACAAATACCCCACTACAGCAGGGACCAGAGAGACTGTACTTGTCTGGACAAATACCTCACTACAGCAGGGACCAGGGAGACTGTACTTGTCTCCACAAATACCCCACTACAGCAGGGACCAGGGAGACTGTACTTGTCTGGACAAATACCTTACTACAGCAGGGACCAGGGAGACTGTACTTGTCTCCACAAATACCTCACTACAGCAGGGACCAGGGAGACTGTACTTGTCTGGACAAATACCCCACTACAGCAGGGACCAGGGAGACTGTACTTGTCTCCACAAATACCTCACTACAGCAGGGACCAGGGAGACTGTACTTGTCTCCACAAATACCTCACTACAGCAGGGACCAGGGAGACTGTACTTGTCTCCACAAATACCCCACTACAGC
Source organism: Chiloscyllium punctatum (assembly GCF_047496795.1). Taxonomy (NCBI): domain Eukaryota; kingdom Metazoa; phylum Chordata; class Chondrichthyes; order Orectolobiformes; family Hemiscylliidae; genus Chiloscyllium; species Chiloscyllium punctatum. Next base: position 172,249,977 of record NC_092739.1, read on the forward strand.
AGGGACCAGGGAGACTGTACTTGTCTCCACAAATACCTCACTACAGCAGGGACCAGGGAGACTGTACTTGTCTGGACAAATACCTCATTACAGCAGGGACCAGGGAGACTGTACTTGTCTGGACAAATACCTCACTACAGCAGGGACCAGGGAGACTGTACTTGTCTGGACAAATACCTCACTACAGCAGGGACCAGGGAGACTGTACTTGTCTGGACAAATACCTCATTACAGCAGGGACCAGGGAGACTGTACTTGTCTGGACAAATACCTCACTACAGCAGGGACCAGGGAGACTGTACTTGTCTGGACAAATACCTCACTACAGCAGGTACCAGGGAGACTGTACTTGTCTGGACAAATACCTCACTACAGCAGGGACCAGGGAGACTGTACTTGTCTGGACAAATACCCCACTACAGCAGGGACCAGGGAGACTGTACTTGTCTGGACAAATACCTTACTACAGCAGGGACCAGGGAGACTGTACTTGTCTGGACAAATACCTCACTACAGCAGGGACCAGGGAGACTGTACTTGTCTGGACAAATACCTCACTACAGCAGGGACCAGGGAGACTGTACTTGTCTGGACAAATACCTCACTACAGCAGGGACCAGAGAGACTGTACTTGTCTGGACAAATACCCCACTACAGCAGGGACCAGGGAGACTGTACTTGTCTGGACAAATACCTCACTACAGCAGGGACCAGGGAGACTGTACTTGTCTGGACAAATACCTCACTACAGCAGGGACCAGGGAGACTGTACTTGTCTGGACAAATACCCCACTACAGCAGGGACCAGGGAGACTGTACTTGTCTGGACAAATACCTTACTACAGCAAGGACCAGAGAGACTGTACTTGTCTCCACAAATACCCCACTACAGCAGGGACCAGAGAGACTGTACTTGTCTGGACAAATACCTCACTACAGCAGGGACCAGGGAGACTGTAGTTGTCTCCACAAATACCCCACTACAGCAGGGACCAGGGAGACTGTACTTGTCTCCACAAATACCTCACTACAGCAGGGACCAGGGAGACTGTACTTGTCTGGACAAATACCTCACTACAGCAGGGACCAGGGAGACTGTAGTTGTCTCCACAAATACCTCATTACAGCAGGGACCAGGGAGACTGTACTTGTCTGGACAAATACCTCACTACAGCAGGGACCAGGGAGACTGTACTTGTCTGGACAAATACCTCACTACAGCAGGGACCAGGGAGACTGTACTTGTCTGGACAAATACCTCACTACAGCAGGGACCAGGGAGACTGTACTTGTCTGGACAAATACCTCACTACAGCAGGGACCAGGGAGACTGTACTTGTCTGGACAAATACCTCACTACAGCAGGGACCAGGTAGACTGTACTTGTCTGGACAAATACCTCACTACAGCAGGGACCAGGGAGACTGTACTTGTCTCCACAAATACCTCACTACAGCAGGGACCAGGGAGACTGTACTTGTCTGGACAAATACCCCACTACAGCAGGGACCAGGGAGACTGTACTTGTCTGGACAAATACCTTACTACAGCAGGGACCAGAGAGACTGTACTTGTCTCCACAAATACCCCACTACAGCAGGGACCAGAGAGACTGTACTTGTCTGGACAAATACCTCACTACAGCAGGGACCAGGGAGACTGTACTTGTCTCCACAAATACCCCACTACAGCAGGGACCAGGGAGACTGTACTTGTCTGGACAAATACCTCACTACAGCAGGGACCAGGGAGACTGTACTTGTCTGGACAAATACCTCATTACAGCAGGGACCAGGGAGACTGTACTTGTCTGGACAAATACCTCACTACAGCAGGGACCAGGGAGACTGTACTTGTCTGGACAAATACCTCACTACAGCAGGGACCAGGGAGACTGTACTTGTCTGGACAAATACCTCACTACAGCAGGGACCAGGGAGACTGTACTTGTCTGGACAAATACCTCACTACAGCAGGGACCAGGGAGACTGTACTTGTCTGGACAAATACCTCACTACAGCAGGGACCAGGGAGACTGTACTTGTCTGGACAAATACCTCCTACAGCAGGGACCAGGGAGACTGTACTTGTCTGGACAAATACCTCATTACAGCAGGGACCAGGGAGACTGTACTTGTCTGGATAAATACCTCACTACAGCAGGGACCAGGGAGACTGTACTTGTCTGGACAAATACCTCACTACAGCAGGGACCAGGGAGACTGTACTTGTCTGGACAAATACCTCACTACAGCAGGGACCAGGGAGACTGTACTTGTCTGGACAAATACCCCACTACAGCAGGGACCAGGGAGACTGTACTTGTCTGGACAAATACCTTACTACAGCAGGGACCAGGGAGACTGTACTTGTCTGGACAAATACCTCACTACAGCAGGGACCAGGGAGACTGTACTTGTCTGGACAAATACCTCACTACAGCAGGGACCAGAGAGACTGTACTTGTCTGGACAAATACCTCACTACAGCAGGGACCAGGGAGACTGTACTTGTCTGGACAAATACCTCACTACAGCAGGGACCAGGGAGACTGTACTTGTCTGGACAAATACCTCACTACAGCAGGGACCAGGGAGACTGTACTTGTCTGGACAAATACCTCACTACAGCAGGGACCAGGGAGACTGTACTTGTCTGGACAAATACCTCACTACAGCAGGGACCAGGGAGACTGTACTTGTCTGGACAAATACCTCACTACAGCAGGGACCAGGGAGACTGTACTTGTCTCCACAAATACCTCACTACAGCAGGGACCAGGGAGACTGTACTTGTCTGGACAAATACCCCACTACAGCAGGGACCAGGGAGACTGTACTTGTCTGGACAAATACCTTACTACAGCAGGGACCAGAGAGACTGTACTTGTCTCCACAAATACCCCACTACAGCAGGGACCAGAGAGACTGTACTTGTCTGGACAAATACCTCACTACAGCAGGGACCAGGGAGACTGTACTTGTCTCCACAAATACCCCACTACAGCAGGGACCAGGGAGACTGTACTTGTCTCCACAAATACCTCACTACAGCAGGGACCAGGGAGACTGTACTTGTCTGGACAAATACCCCACTACAGCAGGGACCAGGGAGACTGTACTTGTCTGGACAAATACCTCACTACAGCAGGGACCAGGGAGACTGTACTTGTCTGGACAAATACCTCACTACAACAGGGACCAGGGAGACTGTACATGTCTGGACAAATACCTCACTACAGCAGGAACCAGGGAGACTGTACTTGTCTGGACAAATGCCCCACTACAGCAGGGACCAGAGAGACTGTACTTGTCTGGACAAATACCTCACTACAGCAGGGACCAGGGAGACTGGACTTGTCTGGACAAATACCTCACTACAGCAGGGACCAGGGAGACTGTACTTGTCTGGACAAATACCTCACTACAGCAGGGACCAGGGAGACTGTACTTGTCTCCACAAATACCTCACTACAGCAGGGACCAGGGAGACTGTACTTGTCTCCACAAATACCCCACTACAGCAGGGACCAGAGAGACTGTACTTGTCTGGACAAATACCTCACTACAGCAGGGACCAGGGAGACTGTACTTGTCTGGACAAATACCTCACTACAGCAGGGACCAGAGAGACTGTACTTGTCTGGACAAATACCCCACTACAGCAGGGACCAGGGAGACTGTAATTGTCTGGACAAATACCTCACTACAGCAGGGACCAGGGAGACTGTACTTGTCTGGACAAATACCTCACTACAGCAGGGACCAGGGAGACTGTACTTGTCTCCACAAATACCTCACTACAGCAGGGACCAGGGAGACTGTACTTGTCTGGACAAATACCCCACTACAGCAGGGACCAGTGAGACTGTACTTGTCTGGACAAATACCCCACTACAGCAGGGACCAGGGAGACTGTACTTGTCTGGACAAATACCCCACTACAGCAGGGACCAGGGAGACTGTACTTGTCTGGACAAATACCTCACTACAGCAGGGACCAGGGAGACTGTACTTGTCTGGACAAATACCTCACTACAGCAGGGACCAGGGAGACTGTACTTGTCTCCACAAATACCTCACTACAGCAGGGACCAGGGAGACTGTACTTGTCTGGACAAATACCTCACTACAGCAGGGACCAGGGAGACTGTACTTGTCTCCACAAATACCTCACTACAGCAGGGACCAGGGAGACTGTACTTGTCTGGACAAATACCCCACTACAGCAGGGACCAGGGAGACTGTACTTGTCTGGACAAATACCTTACTACAGCAGGGACCAGGGAGACTGTACTTGTCTGGACAAATACCTCACTACAGCAGGGACCAGGGAGACTGTACTTGTCTGGACAAATACCCCACTACAGCAGGGACCAGGGAGACTGTACTTGTCTCCACAAATACCTTACTACAGCAGGGACCAGGGAGACTGTACTTGTCTGGACAAATACCTCACTACAGCAGGGACCAGGGAGACTGTACTTGTCTGGACAAATACCTCACTACAGCAGGGACCATGGAGACTGTACTTGTCTGGACAAATACCCCACTACAGCAGGGACCAGGGAGACTGTACTTGTCTGGACAAATACCTCACTACAGCAGGGACCAGAGAGACTGTACTTGTCTGGACAAATACCTCGCTACAGCAGGGACCAGGGAGACTGTACTTGTCTGGACAAATACCTCACTACAGCAGGGACCAGGGAGACTGTACTTGTCTGGACAAATACCTCACTACAGCAGGGACCAGGGAGACTGTACTTGTCTGGACAAATACCTCACTACAGCAGGGACCAGGGAGACTGTACTTGTCTGGACAAATACCTCACTACAGCAGGGACCAGGGAGACTGTACTTGTCTGGACAAATACCCCACTACAGCAGGGACCAGGGGGACTGTACTTGTCTGGACAAATACCTCACTACAGCAGGGACCAGAGAGACTGTACTTGTCTGGACAAATACCTCACTACAGCAGGGACCAGGGAGACTGTACTTGTCTGGACAAATACCTCACTACAGCAGGGACCAGGGAGACTGTACTTGTCTGGACAAATACCTCACTACAGCAGGGACCAGGGAGACTGTACTTGTCTGGACAAATACCTCACTACAGCAGGGACCAGGGACACTGTACTTCTCTGGACAAATACCCCACTACAGCAGGGACCAGGGGGACTGTACCTGTCTGGACAAATACCTCACTACAGCAGGGACCAGAGAGACTGTACTTGTCTGGACAAATACCTCACTACAGCAGGGACCAGGGAGACTGTACTTGTCTGGACAAATACCTCACTACAGCAGGGACCAGGGAGACTGTACTTGTCTGGACAAATACCCCACTACAGCAGGGACCAGGGAGACTGTACTTGTCTGGACAAATACCTTACTACAGCAGGGACCAGAGAGACTGTACTTGTCTCCACAAATACCCCACTACAGCAGGGACCAGAGAGACTGTACTTGTCTGGACAAATACCTCACTACAGCAGGGACCAGGGAGACTGTACTTGTCTCCACAAATACCCCACTACAGCAGGGACCAGGGAGACTGTACTTGTCTGGACAAATACCTTACTACAGCAGGGACCAGGGAGACTGTACTTGTCTCCACAAATACCTCACTACAGCAGGGACCAGGGAGACTGTACTTGTCTGGACAAATACCCCACTACAGCAGGGACCAGGGAGACTGTACTTGTCTCCACAAATACCTCACTACAGCAGGGACCAGGGAGACTGTACTTGTCTCCACAAATACCTCACTACAGCAGGGACCAGGGAGACTGTACTTGTCTCCACAAATACCCCACTACAGCAGGGACCAGGGAGACTGTACTTGTCTGGACAAATACCTCACTACAGCAGGGACCAGGGAGACTGTACTTGTCTGGACAAATACCTCATTACAGCAGGGACCAGGGAGACTGTACTTGTCTGGACAAATACCTCACTACAGCAGGGACCAGGGAGACTGTACTTGTCTGGACAAATACCTCACTACAGCAGGGACCAGGGAGACTGTACTTGTCTGGACAAATACCTCATTACAGCAGGGACCAGGGAGACTGTACTTGTCTGGACAAATACCTCACTACAGCAGGGACCAGGGAGACTGTACTTGTCTGGACAAATACCTCACTACAGCAGGTACCAGGGAGACTGTACTTGTCTGGACAAATACCTCACTACAGCAGGGACCAGGGAGACTGTACTTGTCTGGACAAATACCCCACTACAGCAGGGACCAGGGAGACTGTACTTGTCTGGACAAATACCTTACTACAGCAGGGACCAGGGAGACTGTACTTGTCTGGACAAATACGTCACTACAGCAGGGACCAGGGAGACTGTACTTGTCTGGACAAATACCTCACTACAGCAGGGACCAGGGAGACTGTACTTGTCTGGACAAATACCTCACTACAGCAGGGACCAGAGAGACTGTACTTGTCTGGACAAATACCCCACTACAGCAGGGACCAGGGAGACTGTACTTGTCTGGACAAATACCTCACTACAGCAGGGACCAGGGAGACTGTACTTGTCTGGACAAATACCTCACTACAGCAGGGACCAGGGAGACTGTACTTGTCTGGACAAATACCCCACTACAGCAGGGACCAGGGAGACTGTACTTGTCTGGACAAATACCTTCCTACAGCAAGGACCAGAGAGACTGTACTTGTCTCCACAAATACCCCACTACAGCAGGGACCAGAGAGACTGTACTTGTCTGGACAAATACCTCACTACAGCAGGGACCAGGGAGACTGTAGTTGTCTCCACAAATACCCCACTACAGCAGGGACCAGGGAGACTGTACTTGTCTCCACAAATACCTCACTACAGCAGGGACCAGGGAGACTGTACTTGTCTGGACAAATACCTCACTACAGCAGGGACCAGGGAGACTGTACTTGTCTGGACAAATACCTCATTACAGCAGGGACCAGGGAGACTGTACTTGTCTGGACAAATACCTCACTACAGCAGGGACCAGGGAGACTGTACTTGTCTGGACAAATACCTCACTACAGCAGGGACCAGGGAGACTGTACTTGTCTGGACAAATACCTCACTACAGCAGGGACCAGGGAGACTGTACTTGTCTGGACAAATACCTCACTACAGCAGGGACCAGGGAGACTGTACTTGTCTGGACAAATACCTCACTACAGCAGGGACCAGGTAGACTGTACTTGTCTGGACAAATACCTCACTACAGCAGGGACCAGGGAGACTGTACTTGTCTCCACAAATACCTCACTACAGCAGGGACCAGGGAGACTGTACTTGTCTGGACAAATACCCCACTACAGCAGGGACCAGGGAGACTGTACTTGTCTGGACAAATACCTTACTACAGCAGGGACCAGAGAGACTGTACTTGTCTCCACAAATACCCCACTACAGCAGGGACCAGAGAGACTGTACTTGTCTGGACAAATACCTCACTACAGCAGGGACCAGGGAGACTGTACTTGTCTCCACAAATACCCCACTACAGCAGGGACCAGGGAGACTGTACTTGTCTGGACAAATACCTCACTACAGCAGGGACCAGGGAGACTGTACTTGTCTGGACAAATACCTCATTACAGCAGGGACCAGGGAGACTGTACTTGTCTGGACAAATACCTCACTACAGCAGGGACCAGGGAGACTGTACTTGTCTGGACAAATACCTCACTACAGCAGGGACCAGGGAGACTGTACTTGTCTGGACAAATACCTCACTACAGCAGGGACCAGGGAGACTGTACTTGTCTGGACAAATACCTCACTACAGCAGGGACCAGGGAGACTGTACTTGTCTGGACAAATACCTCACTACAGCAGGGACCAGGGAGACTGTACTTGTCTCCACAAATACCTCACTAAGGCAGGGACCAGGGAGACTGTACTTGTCTCCACAAATACCCCACTACAGCAGGGACCTGGGAGACTGTACTTGTCTCCACAAATACCTCACTACAGCAGGGACCAGAGAGACTGTACTTGTCTGGACAAATACCTCACTACAGCAGGGACCAGGGAGACTGTACTTGTCTGGACAAATACCTCACTACAGCAGGGACCAGGGAGACTGTACTTGTCTGGACAAATACCCCACTACAGTAGGGACCAGGGAGACTGTACTTGTCTGGACAAATACCTTACTACAGCAGGGACCAGAGAGACTGTACTTGTCTCCACAAATACCCCACTACAGCAGGGACCAGAGAGACTGTACTTGTCTGGACAAATACCTCACTACAGCAGGGACCAGGGAGACTGTACTTGTCTCCACAAATACCCCACTACAGCAGGGACCAGGGAGACTGTACTTGTCTCCACAAATACCTCACTACAGCAGGGACCAGGGAGACTGTACTTGTCTGGACAAATACCTCATTACAGCAGGGACCAGGGAGACTGTACTTGTCTGGACAAATACCTCACTACAGCAGGGACCAGGGAGACTGTACTTGTCTGGACAAATACCTCACTACAGCAGGGACCAGGGAGACTGTACTTGTCTGGACAAATACCTCATTACAGCAGGCACCAGGGAGACTGTACTTGTCTGGACAAATACCTCACTACAGCAGGGACCAGGGAGACTGTACTTGTCTGGACAAATACCTCACTACAGCAGGGACCAGGGAGACTGTACTTGTCTGGACAAATACCTCACTACAGCAGGGACCAGGGAGACTGTACTTGTCTGGACAAATACCCCACTACAGCAGGGACCAGGGAGACTGTACTTGTCTGGACAAATACCTCACTACAGCAGGGACCAGGGAGACTGTACTTGTCTGGACAAATACCTCACTACAGCAGGGACCAGGGAGACTGTACTTGTCTGGACAAATACCTCACTACAGCAGGGACCAGAGAGACTGTACTTGTCTGGACAAATACCTCACTACAGCAGGGACCAGGGAGACTGTACTTGTCTGGACAAATACCTCACTACAGCAGGGACCAGGGAGACTGTACTTGTCTGGACAAATACCCCACTACAGCAGGGACCAGGGAGACTGTACTTGTCTGGACAAATACCTCACTACAGCAGGGACCAGGGAGACTGTACTTGTCTGGACAAATACCTCACTACAACAGGGACCAGGGAGACTGTACTTGTCTGGACAAATACCTCACTACAGCAGGAACCAGGGAGACTGTACTTGTCTGGACAAATGCCCCACTACAGCAGGGACCAGAGAGACTGTACTTGTCTGGACAAATACCTCACTACAGCAGGGACCAGGGAGACTGTACTTGTCTGGACAAATACCTCACTACAGCAGGGACCAGGGAGACTGTACTTGTCTGGACAAATACCTCACTACAGCAGGGACCAGGGAGACTGTACTTGTCTGGACAAATACCTCACTATAGCAGGGACCAGGGAGACTGTACTTGTCTGGACAAATACCCCACTACAGCAGGGACCAGGGGGACTGTACTTGTCTGGACAAATACCTCACTACAGCAGGGACCAGAGAGACTGTACTTGTCTGGACAAATACCTCACTACAGCAGGGACCAGGGAGACTGTACTTGTCTGGACAAATACCTCACTACAGCAGGGACCAGGGAGACTGTACTTGTCTGGACAAATACCTCACTACAGCAGGGACCAGGGAGACTGTACTTGTCTGGACAAATACCTCACTACAGCAGGGACCAGGGACACTGTACTTCTCTGGACAAATACCCCACTACAGCAGGGACCAGGGGGACTGTACTTGTCTGGACAAATACCTCACTACAGCAGGGACCAGAGAGACTGTACTTGTCTGGACAAATACCTCACTACAGCAGGGACCAGGGAGACTGTACTTGTCTGGACAAATACCTCACTACAGCAGGGACCAGGGAGACTGTACTTGTCTGGACAAATACCCCACTACAGCAGGGACCAGGGAGACTGTACTTGTCTGGACAAATACCCCACTACAGCAGGGACCAGGGAGACTGTACTTGTCTCCACAAATACCCCACTACAGCAGGGACCAGAGAGACTGTACTTGTCTGGACAAATACCTCACTACAGCAGGGACCAGGGAGACTGTACTTGTCTCCACAAATACCCCACTACAGCAGGGACCAGGGAGACTGTACTTGTCTGGACAAATACCTCACTACAGCAGGGACCAGGGAGACTGTACTTGTCTGGACAAATACCTCACTACAACAGGGACCAGGGAGACTGTACTTGTCTGGACAAATACCTCACTACAGCAGGAACCAGGGAGACTGTACTTGTCTGGACAAATGCCCCACTACAGCAGGGACCAGAGAGACTGTACTTGTCTGGACAAATACCTCACTACAGCAGGGACCAGGGAGACTGTACTTGTCTGGACAAATACCTCACTACAGCAGGGACCAGGGAGACTGTACTTGTCTGGACAAATACCTCACTACAGCAGGGACCAGGGAGACTGTACTTGTCTGGACAAATACCTCACTATAGCAGGGACCAGGGAGACTGTACTTGTCTGGACAAATGCCCCACTACAGCAGGGACCAGGGAGACTGTACTTGTCTGGACAAATACCTCACTACAGCAGGGACCAGGGAGACTGTACTTGTCTGGACAAATACCTCACTACAGCAGGGACCAGGGAGACTGTACTTGTCTGGACAAATACCTCACTACAGCAGGGACCAGGGAGACTGTACTTGTCTGGACAAATACCTCACTATAGCAGGGACCAGGGAGACTGTACTTGTCTGGACAAATACCCCACTACAGCAGGGACCAGGGGGACTGTACTTGTCTGGACAAATACCTCACTACAGCAGGGACCAGGGAGACTGTACTTGTCTGGACAAATACCTCACTACAGCAGGGACCAGGGACACTGTACTTCTCTGGACAAATACCCCACTACAGCAGGGACCAGGGGGACTGTACTTGTCTGGACAAATACCTCACTACAGCAGGGACCAGAGAGACTGTACTTGTCTGGACAAATACCTCACTACAGCAGGGACCAGGGAGACTGTACTTGTCTGGACAAATACCTCACTACAGCAGGGACCAGGGAGACTGTACTTGTCTGGACAAATACCCCACTACAGCAGGGACCAGGGAGACTGTACTTGTCTGGACAAATACCCCACTACAGCAGGGACCAGGGAGACTGTACTTGTCTCCACAAATACCCCACTACAGCAGGGACCAGAGAGACTGTACTTGTCTGGACAAATACCTCACTACAGCAGGGACCAGGGAGACTGTACTTGTCTGGACAAATACCCCACTACAGCAGGGACCAGGGAGACTGTACTTGTCTGGACAAATACCTCACTACAGCAGGGACCAGGGAGACTGTACTTGTCTGGACAAATACCTCACTACAACAGGGACCAGGGAGACTGTACTTGTCTGGACAAATACCTCACTACAGCAGGGACCAGGGAGACTGTACTTGTCTGGACAAATGCCCCACTACAGCAGGGACCAGAGAGACTGTACTTGTCTGGACAAATACCTCACTACAGCAGGGACCAGGGAGACTGTACTTGTCTGGACAAATACCTCACTACAGCAGGGACCAGGGAGACTGTACTTGTCTGGACAAATACCTCACTACAGCAGGGACCAGGGAGACTGTACTTGTCTGGACAAATACCTCACTATAGCAGGGACCAGGGAGACTGTACTTGTCTGGACAAATACCCCACTACAGCAGGGACCAGGGGGACTGTACTTGTCTGGACAAATACCTCACTACAGCAGGGACCAGAGAGACTGTACTTGTCTGGACAAATACCTCACTACAGCAGGGACCAGGGAGACTGTACTTGTCTGGACAAATACCTCACTACAGCAGGGACCAGGGAGACTGTACTTGTCTGGACAAATACCTCACTACAGCAGGGACCAGGGAGACTGTACTTGTCTGGACAAATACCTCACTACAGCAGGGACCAGGGACACTGTACTTCTCTGGACAAATACCCCACTACAGCAGGGACCAGGGGGACTGTACTTGTCTGGACAAATACCTCACTACAGCAGGGACCAGAGAGACTGTACTTGTCTGGACAAATACCTCACTACAGCAGGGACCAGGGAGACTGTACTTGTCTGGACAAATACCTCACTACAGCAGGGACCAGGGAGACTGTACTTGTCTGGACAAATACCCCACTACAGCAGGGACCAGGGAGACTGTAGTTGTCTGGACAAATACCCCACTACAGCAGGGACCAGGGAGACTGTACTTGTCTCCACAAATACCCCACTACAGCAGGGACCAGAGAGACTGTACTTGTCTGGACAAATACCTCACTACAGCAGGGACCAGGGAGACTGTACTTGTCTCCACAAATACCCCACTACAGCAGGGACCAGGGAGACTGTACTTGTCTGGACAAATACCTTACTACAGCAGGGACCAGGGAGACTGTACTTGTCTCCACAAATACCTCACTACAGCAGGGACCAGGGAGTCTGTACTTGTCTGGACAAATACCCCACTACAGCAGGGACCAGGGAGACTGTACTTGTCTCCACAAATACCTCACTACAGCAGGGACCAGGGAGACTGTACTTGTCTCCACAAATACCTCACTACAGCAGGGACCAGGGAGACTGTACTTGTCTCCACAAATACCCCACTACAGCAGGGACCAGGGAGACTGTACTTGTCTCCACAAATACCTCACTACAGCAGGGACCAGGGAGACTGTACTTGTCTGGACAAATACCTCATTACAGCAGGGACCAGGGAGACTGTACTTGTCTGGACAAATACCTCACTACAGCAGGGACCAGGGAGACTGTACTTGTCTGGACAAATACCTCACTACAGCAGGGACCAGGGAGACTGTACTTGTCTGGACAAATACCTCATTACAGCAGGGACCAGGGAGACTGTACTTGTCTGGACAAATACCTCACTACAGCAGGGACCAGGGAGACTGTACTTGTCTGGACAAATACCTCACTACAGCAGGTACCAGGGAGACTGTACTTGTCTGGACAAATACCTCACTACAGCAGGGACCAGGGAGACTGTACTTGTCTGGACAAATACCCCACTACAGCAGGGACCAGGGAGACTGTACTTGTCTGGACAAATACCTTACTACAGCAGGGACCAGGGAGACTGTACTTGTCTGGACAAATACCTCAGAACAGCAGGGACCAGGGAGACTGTACTTGTCTGGACAAATACCTCACTACAGCAGGGACCAGGGAGACTGTACTTGTCTGGACAAATACCTCACTACAGCAGGGACCAGAGAGACTGTACTTGTCTGGACAAATACCCCACTACAGCAGGGACCAGGGAGACTGTACTTGTCTGGACAAATACCTCACTACAGCAGGGACCAGGGAGACTGTACTTGTCTGGACAAATACCTCACTACAGCAGGGACCAGGGAGACTGTACTTGTCTGGACAAATACCCCACTACAGCAGGGACCAGGGAGACTGTACTTGTCTGGACAAATACCTTACTACAGCAAGGACCAGAGAGACTGTACTTGTCTCCACAAATACCCCACTACAGCAGGGACCAGAGAGACTGTACTTGTCTGGACAAATACCTCACTACAGCAGGGACCAGGGAGACTGTAGTTGTCTCCACAAATACCCCACTACAGCAGGGACCAGGGAGACTGTACTTGTCTCCACAAATACCTCACTACAGCAGGGACCAGGGAGACTGTACTTGTCTGGACAAATACCTCACTACAGCAGGGACCAGGGAGACTGTACTTGTCTGGACAAATACCTCATTACAGCAGGGACCAGGGAGACTGTACTTGTCTGGACAAATACCTCACTACAGCAGGGACCAGGGAGACTGTACTTGTCTGGACAAATACCTCACTACAGCAGGGACCAGGGAGACTGTACTTGTCTGGACAAATACCTCACTACAGCAGGGACCAGGGAGACTGTACTTGTCTGGACAAATACCTCACTACAGCAGGGACCAGGGAGACTGTACTTGTCTGGACAAATACCTCACTACAGCAGGGACCAGGTAGACTGTACTTGTCTGGACAAATACCTCACTACAGCAGGGACCAGGGAGACTGTACTTGTCTCCACAAATACCTCACTACAGCAGGGACCAGGGAGACTGTACTTGTCTGGACAAATACCCCACTACAGCAGGGACCAGGGAGACTGTACTTGTCTGGACAAATACCTTACTACAGCAGGGACCAGAGAGACTCTACTTGTCTCCACAAATACCCCACTACAGCAGGGACCAGAGAGACTGTACTTGTCTGGACAAATACCTCACTACAGCAGGGACCAGGGAGACTGTACTTGTCTCCACAAATACCCCACTACAGCAGGGACCAGGGAGACTGTACTTGTCTGTACAAATACCTCACTACAGCAGGGACCAGGGAGACTGTACTTGTCTGGACAAATACCTCATTACAGCAGGGACCAGGGAGACTGTACTTGTCTGGACAAATACCTCACTACAGCAGGGACCAGGGAGACTGTACTTGTCTGGACAAATACCTCACTACAGCAGGGACCAGGGAGACTGTACTTGTCTGGACAAATACCTCACTACAGCAGGGACCAGGGAGACTGTACTTGTCTGGACAAATACCTCACTACAGCAGGGACCAGGGAGACTGTACTTGTCTGGACAAATACCTCACTACAGCAGGGACCAGGGAGACTGTACTTGTCTGGACAAATACCTCACTACAGCAGGGACCAGGGAGACTGTACTTGTCTGGACAAATACCTCATTACAGCAGGGACCAGGGAGACTGTACTTGTCTGGATAAATACCTCACTACAGCAGGGACCAGGGAGACTGTACTTGTCTGGACAAATACCTCACTACAGCAGGGACCAGGGAGACTGTACTTGTCTGGACAAATACCTCACTACAGCAGGGACCAGGGAGACTGTACTTGTCTGGACAAATACCCCACTACAGCAGGGACCAGGGAGACTGTACTTGTCTGGACAAATACCTTACTACAGCAGGGACCAGGGAGACTGTACTTGTCTGGACAAATACCTCACTACAGCAGGGACCAGGGAGACTGTACTTGTCTGGACAAATACCTCACTACAGCAGGGACCAGAGAGACTGTACTTGTCTGGACAAATACCTCACTACAGCAGGGACCAGGGAGACTGTACTTGTCTGGACAAATACCTCACTACAGCAGGGACCAGGGAGACTGTACTTGTCTGGACAAATACCTCACTACAGCAGGGACCAGGGAGACTGTACTTGTCTGGACAAATACCTCACTACAGCAGGGACCAGGGAGACTGTACTTGTCTGGACAAATACCTCACTACAGCAGGGACCAGGGAGACTGTACTTGTCTGGACAAATACCTCACTACAGCAGGGACCAGGGAGACTGTACTTGTCTCCACAAATACCTCACTACAGCAGGGACCAGGGAGACTGTACTTGTCTGGACAAATACCCCACTACAGCAGGGACCAGGGAGACTGTACTTGTCTGGACAAATACCTTACTACAGCAGGGACCAGAGAGACTGTACTTGTCTCCACAAATACCCCACTACAGCAGGGACCAGAGAGACTGTACTTGTCTGGACAAATACCTCACTACAGCAGGGACCAGGGAGACTGTACTTGTCTCCACAAATACCCCACTACAGCAGGGACCAGAGAGACTGTACTTGTCTCCACAAATACCCCACTACAGCAGGGACCAGAGAGACTGTACTTGTCTGGACAAATACCTCACTACAGCAGGGACCAGGGAGACTGTACTTGTCTCCACAAATACCCCACTACAGCAGGGACCAGGGAGACTGTACTTGTCTCCACAAATACCTCACTACAGCAGGGACCAGGGAGACTGTACTTGTCTGGACAAATACCCCACTACAGCAGGGACCAGGGAGACTGTACTTGTCTGGACAAATACCTCACTACAGCAGGGACCAGGGAGACTGTACTTGTCTGGACAAATACCTCACTACAGCAGGGACCAGGGAGACTGTACTTGTCTGGACAAATACCTCACTACAGCAGGGACCAGGGAGACTGTACTTGTCTGGACAAATACCTCATTACAGCAGGGACCAGGGAGACTGTACTTGTCTGGATAAATACCTCACTACAGCAGGGACCAGGGAGACTGTACTTGTCTGGACAAATACCTCACTACAGCAGGGACCAGGGAGACTGTACTTGTCTGGACAAATACCTCACTACAGCAGGGACCAGGGAGACTGTACTTGTCTGGACAAATACCCCACTACAGCAGGGACCAGGGAGACTGTACTTGTCTGGACAAATACCTTACTACAGCAGGGACCAGGGAGACTGTACTTGTCTGGACAAATACCTCACTACAGCAGGGACCAGGGAGACTGTACTTGTCTGGACAAATACCTCACTACAGCAGGGACCAGAGAGACTGTACTTGTCTGGACAAATACCTCACTACAGCAGGGACCAGGGAGACTGTACTTGTCTGGACAAATACCTCACTACAGCAGGGACCAGGGAGACTGTACTTGTCTGGACAAATACCTCACTACAGCAGGGACCAGGGAGACTGTACTTGTCTGGACAAATACCTCACTACAGCAGGGACCAGGGAGACTGTACTTGTCTGGACAAATACCTCACTACAGCAGGGACCAGGGAGACTGTACTTGTCTGGACAAATACCTCACTACAGCAGGGACCAGGGAGACTGTACTTGTCTCCACAAATACCTCACTACAGCAGGGACCAGGGAGACTGTACTTGTCTGGACAAATACCCCACTACAGCAGGGACCAGGGAGACTGTACTTGTCTGGACAAATACCTTACTACAGCAGGGACCAGAGAGACTGTACTTGTCTCCACAAATACCCCACTACAGCAGGGACCAGAGAGACTGTACTTGTCTGGACAAATACCTCACTACAGCAGGGACCAGGGAGACTGTACTTGTCTCCACAAATACCCCACTACAGCAGGGACCAGGGAGACTGTACTTGTCTCCACAAATACCTCACTACAGCAGGGACCAGGGAGACTGTACTTGTCTGGACAAATACCCCACTACAGCAGGGACCAGGGAGACTGTACTTGTCTGGACAAATACCTCACTACAGCAGGGACCAGGGAGACTGTACTTGTCTGGACAAATACCTCACTACAACAGGGACCAGGGAGACTGTACTTGTCTGGACAAATACCTCACTACAGCAGGAACCAGGGAGACTGTACTTGTCTGGACAAATGCCCCACTACAGCAGGGACCAGAGAGACTGTACTTGTCTGGACAAATACCTCACTACAGCAGGGACCAGGGAGACTGGACTTGTCTGGACAAATACCTCACTACAGCAGGGACCAGGGAGACTGTACTTGTCTGGACAAATACCTCACTACAGCAGGGACCAGGGAGACTGTACTTGTCTCCACAAATACCTCACTACAGCAGGGACCAGGGAGACTGTACTTGTCTCCACAAATACCCCACTACAGCAGGGACCAGAGAGACTGTACTTGTCTGGACAAATACCTCACTACAGCAGGGACCAGGGAGACTGTACTTGTCTGGACAAATACCTCAGTACAGCAGGGACCAGAGAGACTGTACTTGTCTGGACAAATACCTCACTACAGCAGGGACCAGAGAGACTGTACTTGTCTGGACAAATACCCCACTACAGCAGGGACCAGGGAGACTGTAATTGTCTGGACAAATACCTCACTACAGCAGGGACCAGGGAGACTGTACTTGTCTGGACAAATACCTCACTACAGCAGGGACCAGGGAGACTGTACTTGTCTCCACAAATACCTCACTACAGCAGGGACCAGGGAGACTGTACTTGTCTGGACAAATACCCCACTACAGCAGGGACCAGGGAGACTGTACTTGTCTGGACAAATACCCCACTACAGCAGGGACCAGGGAGACTGTACTTGTCTGGACAAATACCCCACTACAGCAGGGACCAGGGAGACTGTACTTGTCTGGACAAATACCTCACTACAGCAGGGACCAGGGAGACTGTACTTGTCTGGACAAATACCTCACTACAGCAGGGACCAGGGAGACTGTACTTGTCTCCACAAATACCTCACTACAGCAGGGACCAGGGAGACTGTACTTGTCTGGACAAATACCTCACTACAGCAGGGACCAGGGAGACTGTACTTGTCTCCACAAATACCTCACTACAGCAGGGACCAGGGAGACTGTACTTGTCTGGACAAATACCCCACTACAGCAGGGACCAGGGAGACTGTACTTGTCTGGACAAATACCTCACTACAGCAGGGACCAGGGAGACTGTACTTGTCTGGACAAATACCTCACTACAGCAGGGACCAGGGAGACTGTACTTGTCTGGACAAATACCCCACTACAGCAGGGACCAGGGAGACTGTACTTGTCTCCACAAATACCTTACTACAGCAGGGACCAGGGAGACTGTACTTGTCTGGACAAATACCTCACTACAGCAGGGACCAGGGAGACTGTACTTGTCTGGACAAATACCTCACTACAGCAGGGACCATGGAGACTGTACTTGTCTGGACAAATACCCCACTACAGCAGGGACCAGGGAGACTGTACTTGTCTGGACAAATACCTCACTACAGCAGGGACCAGAGAGACTGTACTTGTCTGGACAAATACCTCGCTACAGCAGGGACCAGGGAGACTGTACTTGTCTGGACAAATACCTCACTACAGCAGGGACCAGGGAGACTGTACTTGTCTGGACAAATACCTCACTACAGCAGGGACCAGGGAGACTGTACTTGTCTGGACAAATACCTCACTACAGCAGGGACCAGGGAGACTGTACTTGTCTGGACAAATACCTCACTACAGCAGGGACCAGGGAGACTGTACTTGTCTGGACAAATACCCCACTACAGCAGGGACCAGGGGGACTGTACTTGTCTGGACAAATACCTCACTACAGCAGGGACCAGAGAGACTGTACTTGTCTGGACAAATACCTCACTACAGCAGGGACCAGGGAGACTGTACTTGTCTGGACAAATACCTCACTACAGCAGGGACCAGGGAGACTGTACTTGTCTGGACAAATACCTCACTACAGCAGGGACCAGGGAGACTGTACTTGTCTGGACAAATACCTCACTACAGCAGGGACCAGGGACACTGTACTTCTCTGGACAAATACCCCACTACAGCAGGGACCAGGGGGACTGTACTTGTCTGGACAAATACCTCACTACAGCAGGGACCAGAGAGACTGTACTTGTCTGGACAAATACCTCACTACAGCAGGGACCAGGGAGACTGTACTTGTCTGGACAAATACCTCACTACAGCAGGGACCAGGGAGACTGTACTTGTCTGGACAAATACCCCACTACAGCAGGGACCAGGGAGACTGTACTTGTCTGGACAAATACCTTACTACAGCAGGGACCAGAGAGACTGTACTTGTCTCCACAAATACCCCACTACAGCAGGGACCAGAGAGACTGTACTTGTCTGGACAAATACCTCACTACAGCAGGGACCAGGGAGACTGTACTTGTCTCCACAAATACCCCACTACAGCAGGGACCAGGGAGACTGTACTTGTCTGGACAAATACCTTACTACAGCAGGGACCAGGGAGACTGTACTTGTCTCCACAAATACCTCACTACAGCAGGGACCAGGGAGACTGTACTTGTCTGGACAAATACCCCACTACAGCAGGGACCAGGGAGACTGTACTTGTCTCCACAAATACCTCACTACAGCAGGGACCAGGGAGACTGTACTTGTCTCCACAAATACCTCACTACAGCAGGGACCAGGGAGACTGTACTTGTCTCCACAAATACCCCACTACAGCAGGGACCAGGGAGACTGTACTTGTCTCCACAAATACCTCACTACAGCAGGGACCAGGGAGACTGTACTTGTCTGGACAAATACCTCATTACAGCAGGGACCAGGGAGACTGTACTTGTCTGGACAAATACCTCACTACAGCAGGGACCAGGGAGACTGTACTTGTCTGGACAAATACCTCACTACAGCAGGGACCAGGGAGACTGTACTTGTCTGGACAAATACCTCATTACAGCAGGGACCAGGGAGACTGTACTTGTCTGGACAAATACCTCACTACAGCAGGGACCAGGGAGAGTGTACTTGTCTGGACAAATACCTCACTACAGCAGGTACCAGGGAGACTGTACTTGTCTGGACAAATACCTCACTACAGCAGGGACCAGGGAGACTGTACTTGTCTGGACAAATACCCCACTACAGCAGGGACCAGGGAGACTGTACTTGTCTGGACAAATACCTTACTACAGCAGGGACCAGGGAGACTGTACTTGTCTGGACAAATACCTCACTACAGCAGGGACCAGGGAGACTGTACTTGTCTGGACAAATACCTCACTACAGCAGGGACCAGGGAGACTGTACTTGTCTGGACAAATACCTCACTACAGCAGGGACCAGAGAGACTGTACTTGTCTGGACAAATACCCCACTACAGCAGGGACCAGGGAGACTGTACTTGTCTGGACAAATACCTCACTACAGCAGGGACCAGGGAGACTGTACTTGTCTGGACAAATACCTCACTACAGCAGGGACCAGGGAGACTGTACTTGTCTGGACAAATACCCCACTACAGCAGGGACCAGGGAGACTGTACTTGTCTGGACAAATACCTTACTACAGCAAGGACCAGAGAGACTGTACTTGTCTCCACAAATACCCCACTACAGCAGGGACCAGAGAGACTGTACTTGTCTGGACAAATACCTCACTACAGCAGGGACCAGGGAGACTGTAGTTGTCTCCACAAATACCCCACTACAGCAGGGACCAGGGAGACTGTACTTGTCTCCACAAATACCTCACTACAGCAGGGACCAGGGAGACTGTACTTGTCTGGACAAATACCTCACTACAGCAGGGACCAGGGAGACTGTACTTGTCTGGACAAATACCTCATTACAGCAGGGACCAGGGAGACTGTACTTGTCTGGACAAATACCTCACTACAGCAGGGACCAGGGAGACTGTACTTGTCTGGACAAATACCTCACTACAGCAGGGACCAGGGAGACTGTACTTGTCTGGACAAATACCTCACTACAGCAGGGACCAGGGAGACTGTACTTGTCTGGACAAATACCTCACTACAGCAGGGACCAGGGAGACTGTACTTGTCTGGACAAATACCTCACTACAGCAGGGACCAGGTAGACTGTACTTGTCTGGACAAATACCTCACTACAGCAGGGACCAGGGAGACTGTACTTGTCTCCACAAATACCTCACTACAGCAGGGACCAGGGAGACTGTACTTGTCTGGACAAATACCCCACTACAGCAGGGACCAGGGAGACTGTACTTGTCTGGACAAATACCTTACTACAGCAGGGACCAGAGAGACTGTACTTGTCTCCACAAATACCCCACTACAGCAGGGACCAGAGAGACTGTACTTGTCTGGACAAATACCTCACTACAGCAGGGACCAGGGAGACTGTACTTGTCTCCACAAATACCCCACTACAGCAGGGACCAGGGAGACTGTACTTGTCTCCACAAATACCTCACTACAGCAGGGACCAGGGAGACTGTACTTGTCTGGACAAATACCTCATTACAGCAGGGACCAGGGAGACTGTACTTGTCTGGACAAATACCTCACTACAGCAGGGACCAGGGAGACTGTACTTGTCTGGACAAATACCTCACTACAGCAGGGACCAGGGAGACTGTACTTGTCTGGACAAATACCTCACTACAGCAGGGACCAGGTAGACTGTACTTGTCTGGACAAATACCTCACTACAGCAGGGACCAGGGAGACTGTACTTGTCTCCACAAATACCTCACTACAGCAGGGACCAGGGAGACTGTACTTGTCTGGACAAATACCCCACTACAGCAGGGACCAGGGAGACTGTACTTGTCTGGACAAATACCTTACTACAGCAGGGACCAGAGAGACTGTACTTGTCTCCACAAATACCCCACTACAGCAGGGACCAGAGAGACTGTACTTGTCTGGACAAATACCTCACTACAGCAGGGACCAGGGAGACTGTACTTGTCTCCACAAATACCCCACTACAGCAGGGACCAGGGAGACTGTACTTGTCTCCACAAATACCTCACTACAGCAGGGACCAGGGAGACTGTACTTGTCTGGACAAATACCTCATTACAGCAGGGACCAGGGAGACTGTACTTGTCTGGACAAATACCTCACTACAGCAGGGACCAGGGAGACTGTACTTGTCTGGACAAATACCTCACTACAGCAGGGACCAGGGAGACTGTACTTGTCTGGACAAATACCTCATTACAGCAGGCACCAGGGAGACTGTACTTGTCTGGACAAATACCTCACTACAGCAGGGACCAGGGAGACTGTACTTGTCTGGACAAATACCTCACTACAGCAGGGACCAGGGAGACTGTACTTGTCTGGACAAATACCTCACTACAGCAGGGACCAGGGAGACTGTACTTGTCTGGACAAATACCCCACTCCAGCAGGGACCAGGGAGACTGTACTTGTCTGGACAAATACCTTACTACAGCAGGGACCAGGGAGACTGTACTTGTCTGGACAAATACCTCACTACAGCAGGGACCAGGGAGACTGTACTTGTCTGGACAAATACCTCACTACAGCAGGGACCAGGGAGACTGTACTTGTCTGGACAAATACCTCACTACAGCAGGGACCAGGGAGACTGTACTTGTCTGGACAAATACCTCACTACAGCAGGGACCAGGGAGACTGTACTTGTCTGGACAAATACCTCACTACAGCAGGGACCAGGGAGACTGTACTTGTCTCCACAAATACCTCACTAAGGCAGGGACCAGGGAGACTGTACTTGTCTCCACAAATACCCCACTACAGCAGGGACCAGGGAGACTGTACTTGTCTCCACAAATACCTCACTACAGCAGGGACCAGAGAGACTGTACTTGTCTGGACAAATACCTCACTACAGCAGGGACCAGGGAGACTGTACTTGTCTGGACAAATACCTCACTACAGCAGGGACCAGGGAGACTGTACTTGTCTGGACAAATACCCCACTACAGTAGGGACCAGGGAGACTGTACTTGTCTGGACAAATACCTTACTACAGCAGGGACCAGAGAGACTGTACTTGTCTCCACAAATACCCCACTACAGCAGGGACCAGAGAGACTGTACTTGTCTGGACAAATACCTCACTACAGCAGGGACCAGGGAGACTGTACTTGTCTCCACAAATACCCCACTACAGCAGGGACCAGGGAGACTGTACTTGTCTCCACAAATACCTCACTACAGCAGGGACCAGGGAGACTGTACTTGTCTGGACAAATACCTCATTACAGCAGGGACCAGGGAGACTGTACTTGTCTGGACAAATACCTCACTACAGCAGGGACCAGGGAGACTGTACTTGTCTGGACAAATACCTCACTACAGCAGGGACCAGGGAGACTGTACTTGTCTGGACAAATACCTCATTACAGCAGGCACCAGGGAGACTGTACTTGTCTGGACAAATACCTCACTACAGCAGGGACCAGGGAGACTGTACTTGTCTGGACAAATACCTCACTACAGCAGGGACCAGGGAGACTGTACTTGTCTGGACAAATACCTCACTACAGCAGGGACCAGGGAGACTGTACTTGTCTGGACAAATACCCCACTCCAGCAGGGACCAGGGAGACTGTACTTGTCTGGACAAATACCTTACTACAGCAGGGACCAGGGAGACTGTACTTGTCTGGACAAATACCTCACTACAGCAGGGACCAGGGAGACTGTACTTGTCTGGACAAATACCTCACTACAGCAGGGACCAGGGAGACTGTACTTGTCTGGACAAATACCTCACTACAGCAGGGACCAGGGAGACTGTACTTGTCTGGACAAATACCTCACTACAGCAGGGACCAGGGAGACTGTACTTGTCTGGACAAATACCCCACTACAGCAGGGACCAGGGAGACTGTACTTGTCTGGACAAATACCTCACTACAGCAGGGACCAGGGAGACTGTACTTGTCTGGACAAATACCTCACTACAGCAGGGACCAGGGAGACTGTACTTGTCTGGACAAATACCTCACTACAGCAGGGACCAGGGAGACTGTACTTGTCTCCACAAATACCCCACTACAGCAGGGACCAGGGAGACTGTACTTGTCTCCACAAATATCTCACTACAGCAGGGACCAGGGAGACTGTACTTGTCTGGACAAATACCTCACTACAGCAGGGACCAGGGAGACTGTACTTGTCTGGACAAATACCTCATTACAGCAGGGACCAGGGAGACTGTACTTGTCTGGACAAATACCTCACTACAGCAGGGACCAGGGAGACTGTACTTGTCTGGACAAATACCTCACTACAGCAGGGACCAGGGAGACTGTACTTGTCTGGACAAATACCTCACTACAGCAGGGACCAGGTAGACTGTACTTGTCTGGACAAATACCTCACTACAGCAGGGACCAGGGAGACTGTACTTGTCTGGACAAATACCTCACGACAGCAGGGACCAGGGAGACTGTACTTGTCTGGACAAATTCCTCACTACAGCAGGGACCAGGGAGACTGTACTTGTCTCCACAAATACCTCACTACAGCAGGGACCAGGGAGACTGTACTTGTCTCCACAAATACCCCACTACAGCAGGGACCAGGGAGACTGTACTTGTCTCCACAAATACCTCACTACAGCAGGGACCAGGGAGACTGTACTTGTCTGGACAAATACCTCACTACAGCAGGGACCAGGGAGACTGTACTTGTCTGGACAAATACCTCACTACAGCAGGGACCAGAGAGACTGTACTTGTCTGGACAAATACCTCACTACAGCAGGGACCAGGGAGACTGTACTTGTCTGGACAAATACCTCACTACAGCAGGGACCAGGGAGACTGTACTTGTCTGGACAAATACCTCACTACAGCAGGGACCAGGGAGACTGTACTTGTCTGGACAAATACCCCACCACAGCAGGGACCAGGGAGACTGTACTTGTCTGGACAAATACCTCACTACAGCAGGGACCAGGGAGACTGTACTTGTCTGGACAAATACCTCACTACAGCAGGGACCAGGGAGACTGTACTTGTCTGGACAAATACCTCACTACAGCAGGGACCAGAGAGACTGTACTTGTCTGGACAAATACCTCACTACAGCAGGGACCAGGGAGACTGTACTTGTCTGGACAAATACCTCACTACAGCAGGGACCAGGGAGACTGTACTTGTCTGGACAAATACCCCACTACAGCAGGGACCAGGGAGACTGTACTTGTCTGGACAAATACCTTACTACAGCAGGGACCAGAGAGACTGTACTTGTCTCCACAAATACCCCACTACAGCAGGGACCAGAGAGACTGTACTTGTCTGGACAAATACCTCACTACAGCAGGGACCAGGGAGACTGTACTTGTCTGGACAAATACCTCACTACAGCAGGGACCAGGGAGACTGTACTTGTCTGGACAAATACCTCACTACAGCAGGGACCAGGGAGACTGTACTTGTCTCCACAAATACCCCACTACAGCAGGGACCAGGGAGACTGTACTTGTCTCCACAAATACCTCACTACATCAGGGACCAGGGAGACTGTACTTGTCTGGACAAATACCTCACTACAGCAGGGACCAGGGAGACTGTACTTGTCTGGACAAATACCTCATTACAGCAGGGACCAGGGAGACTGTACTTGTCTGGACAAATACCTCACTACAGCAGGGACCAGGGAGACTGTACTTGTCTGGACAAATACCTCACTACAGCAGGGACCAGGGAGACTGTACTTGTCTCCACAAATACTTCACTACAGCAGGGACCAGGGAGACTGTACTTGTCTGGACAAATACCTCACTACAGCAGGGACCAGGGAGACTGTACTTGTCTGGACAAATACCTCACGACAGCAGGGACCAGGGAGACTGTACTTGTCTGGACAAATACCTCACTACAGCAGGGACCAGGGAGACTGTACTTGTCTCCACAAATACCTCACTACAGCAGGGACCAGGGAGACTGTACTTGTCTCCACAAATACCCCACTACAGCAGGGACCAGGGAGACTGTACTTGTCTCCACAAATACCTCACTACAGCAGGGACCAGGGAGACTGTACTTGTCTGGACAAATACCTCACTACAGCAGGGACCAGGGAGACTGTACTTGTCTGGACAAATACCTCACTACAGCAGGGACCAGAGAGACTGTACTTGTCTGGACAAATACCTCACTACAGCAGGGACCAGGGAGACTGTACTTGTCTGGACAAATACCTCACTACAGCAGGGACCAGGGAGACGGTACTTGTCTCCACAAATACCTCACTACAGCAGGGACCAGGGAGACTGTACTTGTCTGGACAAATACCTCACTACAGCAGGGACCAGGGAGACTGTCCTTGTCTGGACAAATACCCCACTACAGCAGGGACCAGGGAGACTGTACTTGTCTGGACAAATACCTCACTACAGCAGGGACCAGAGAGACTGTACTTGTCTGGACAAATACCTCGCTACAGCAGGGACCAGGGAGACTGTACTTGTCTGGACAAATACCTCACTACAGCAGGGACCAGGGAGACTGTACTTGTCTGGACAAATACCTCACTACAGCAGGGACCAGGGAGACTGTACTTGTCTCCACAAATACCTCACTACAGCAGGGACCAGGGAGACTGTACTTGTCTGGACAAATACCTCACTACAGCAGGGACCAGGGAGACTGTACTTGTCTGGACAAATACCCCACTACAGCAGGGACCAGGGAGACTGTACTTGTCTCCACAAATACCTCACTACAGCAGGGACCAGGGAGACTGTACTTGTCTGGACAAATACCTCACTACAGCAGGGACCAGGGAGACTGTACTTGTCTGGACAAATACCTCACTACAGCAGGGACCAGGGAGACTGTACTTGTCTGGACAAATACCCCACTACAGCAGGGACCAGGGGGACTGTACTTGTCTGGACAAATACCTCACTACAGCAGGGACCAGAGAGACTGTACTTGTCTGGACAAATACCTCACTACAGCAGGGACCAGGGAGACTGTACTTGTCTGGACAAATACCTCACTACAGCAGGGACCAGGGAGACTGTACTTGTCTGGACAAATACCTTACTACAGCAGGGACCAGAGAGACTGTACTTGTCTGGACAAATACCTCACTACAGCAGGGACCAGGGAGACTGTACTTGTCTGGACAAATACCTCATTACAGCAGGGACCAGGGAGACTGTACTTGTCTGGACAAATACCTCACTACAGCAGGGACCAGGGAGACTGTACTTGTCTGGACAAATACCTCACTACAGCAGGGACCAGGGAGACTGTACTTGTCTGGACAAATACCTCACTACAGCAGGGACCAGGGAGACTGTACTTGTCTGGACAAATACCTCACTACAGCAGGGACCAGGGAGACTGTACTTGTCTGGACAAATACCCCACTACAGCAGGGACCAGGGAGACTGTACTTGTCTGGACAAATACCTTACTACAGCAGGGACCAGAGAGACTGTACTTGTCTCCACAAATACCCCACTACAGCAGGGACCAGAGAGACTGTACTTGTCTGGACAAATACCTCACTACAGCAGGGACCAGGGAGACTGTACTTGTCTGGACAAATACCTCACTACAGCAGGGACCAGGGAGACTGTACTTGTCTGGACAAATACCTCACTACAGCAGGGACCAGGGAGACTGTACTTGTCTCCACAAATACCCCACTACAGCAGGGACCAGGGAGACTGTACTTGTCTCCACAAATACTTCACTACAGCAGGGACCAGGGAGACTGTACTTGTCTGGACAAATACCTCACTACAGCAGGGACCAGGGAGACTGTACTTGTCTGGACAAATACCTCATTACAGCAGGGACCAGGGAGACTGTACTTGTCTGGACAAATACCTCACTACAGCAGGGACCAGGGAGACTGTACTTGTCTGGACAAATACCTCACTACAGCAGGGACCAGGGAGACTGTACTTGTCTGGACAAATACCTCACTACAGCAGGGACCAGGTAGACTGTACTTGTCTGGACAAATACCTCACTACAGCAGGGACCAGGGAGACTGTACTTGTCTGGACAAATACCTCACGACAGCAGGGACCAGGGAGACTGTACTTGTCTGGACAAATTCCTCACTACAGCAGGGACCAGGGAGACTGTACTTGTCTCCACAAATACCTCACTACAGCAGGGACCAGGGAGACTGTACTTGTCTCCACAAATACCCCACTACAGCAGGGACCAGGGAGACTGTACTTGTCTCCACAAATACCTCACTACAGCAGGGACCAGGGAGACTGTACTTGTCTGGACAAATACCTCACTACAGCAGGGACCAGGGAGACTGTACTTGTCTGGACAAATACCTCACTACAGCAGGGACCAGAGAGACTGTACTTGTCTGGACAAATACCTCACTACAGCAGGGACCAGGGAGACTGTACTTGTCTGGACAAATACCTCACTACAGCAGAGACCAGGGAGACTGTACTTGTCTCCACAAATACCTCACTACAGCAGGGACAAGGGAGACTGTACTTGTCTGGACAAATACCTCACTACAGCAGGGACCAGGGAGACTGTACTTGTCTGGACAAATACCCCACCACAGCAGGGACCAGGGAGACTGTACTTGTCTGGACAAATACCTCACTACAGCAGGGACCAGGGAGACTGTACTTGTCTGGACAAATACCTCACTACAGCAGGGACCAGGGAGACTGTACTTGTCTGGACAAATACCTCACTACAGCAGGGACCAGAGAGACTGTACTTGTCTGGACAAATACCTCACTACAGCAGGGACCAGGGAGACTGTACTTGTCTGGACAAATACCTCACTACAGCAGGGACCAGGGAGACTGTACTTGTCTGGACAAATACCCCACTACAGCAGGGACCAGGGAGACTGTACTTGTCTGGACAAATACCTTACTACAGCAGGGACCAGAGAGACTGTACTTGTCTCCACAAATACCCCACTACAGCAGGGACCAGAGAGACTGTACTTGTCTGGACAAATACCTCACTACAGCAGGGACCAGGGAGACTGTACTTGTCTGGACAAATACCTCACTACAGCAGGGACCAGGGAGACTGTACTTGTCTGGACAAATACCTCACTACAGCAGGGACCAGGGAGACTGTACTTGTCTCCACAAATACCCCACTACAGCAGGGACCAGGGAGACTGTACTTGTCTCCACAAATACCTCACTACAGCAGGGACCAGGGAGACTGTACTTGTCTGGACAAATACCTCACTACAGCAGGGACCAGGGAGACTGTACTTGTCTGGACAAATACCTCATTACAGCAGGGACCAGGGAGACTGTACTTGTCTGGACAAATACCTCACTACAGCAGGGACCAGGGAGACTGTACTTGTCTGGACAAATACCTCACTACAGCAGGGACCAGGGAGACTGTACTTGTCTCCACAAATACCTCACTACAGCAGGGACCAGGGAGACTGTACTTGTCTGGACAAATACCTCACTACAGCAGGGACCAGGGAGACTGTACTTGTCTGCACATATACCTCACGACAGCAGGGAGCAGGGAGACTGTACTTGTCTGGACAAATACCTCACTACAGCAGGGACCAGGGAGACTGTACTTGTCTCCACAAATACCTCACTACAGCAGGGACCAGGGAGACTGTACTTGTCTCCACAAATACCCCACTACAGCAGGGACCAGGGAGACTGTACTTGTCTCCACAAATACCTCACTACAGCAGGGACCAGGGAGACTGTACTTGTCTGGACAAATACCTCACTACAGCAGGGACCAGGGAGACTGTACTTGTCTGGACAAATACCTCACTACAGCAGGGACCAGAGAGACTGTACTTGTCTGGACAAATACCTCACTACAGCAGGGACCAGGGAGACTGTACTTGTCTGGACAAATACCTCACTACAGCAGGGACCAGGGAGACGGTACTTGTCTCCACAAATACCTCACTACAGCAGGGACCAGGGAGACTGTACTTGTCTGGACAAATACCTCACTACAGCAGGGACCAGGGAGACTGTACTTGTCTGGACAAATACCCCACTACAGCAGGGACCAGGGAGACTGTACTTGTCTGGACAAATACCTCACTACAGCAGGGACCAGAGAGACTGTACTTGTCTGGACAAATACCTCGCTACAGCAGGGACCAGGGAGACTGTACTTGTCTGGACAAATACCTCACTACAGCAGGGACCAGGGAGACTGTACTTGTCTGGACAAATACCTCACTACAGCAGGGACCAGGGAGACTGTACTTGTCTCCACAAATACCTCACTACAGCAGGGACCAGGGAGACTGTACTTGTCTGGACAAATACCTCACTACAGCAGGGACCAGGGAGACTGTACTTGTCTGGACAAATACCCCACTACAGCAGGGACCAGGGAGACTGTACTTGTCTGGACAAATACCTCACTACAGCAGGGACCAGAGAGACTGTACTTGTCTGGACAAATACCTCGCTACAGCAGGGACCAGGGAGACTGTACTTGTCTGGACAAATACCTCACTACAGCAGGGACCAGGGAGACTGTACTTGTCTGGACAAATACCTCACTACAGCAGGGACCAGGGAGACTGTACTTGTCTGGACAAATACCTCACTACAGCAGGGACCAGGGAGACTGTACTTGTCTGGACAAATACCCCACTACAGCAGGGACCAGGGGGACTGTACTTGTCTGGACAAATACCTCACTACAGCAGGGACCAGAGAGACTGTACTTGTCTGGACAAATACCTCACTACAGCAGGGACCAGGGAGACTGTACTTGTCTGGACAAATACCTCACTACAGCAGGGACCAGGGAGACTGTACTTGTCTGGACAAATACCTCACTACAGCAGGGACCAGGGAGACTGTACTTGTCTCCACAAATACCTCACTACAGCAGGGACCAGGGAGACTGTACTTGTCTGGACAAATACCTCACTACAGCAGGGACCAGGGAGACTGTACTTGTCTGGACAAATACCTCACTACAGCAGGGACCAGGGAGACTGTACTTGTCTGGACAAATACCCCACTACAGCAGGGACCAGGGGGACTGTACTTGTCTGGACAAATACCTCACTACAGCAGGGACCAGAGAGACTGTACTTGTCTGGACAAATACCTCACTACAGCAGGGACCAGGGAGACTGTACTTGTCTGGACAAATACCTCACTACAGCAGGGACCAGGGAGACTGTACTTGTCTGGACAAATACCCCACTACAGCAGGGACCAGGGAGACTGTACTTGTCTGGACAAATACCTTACTACAGCAGGGACCAGAGAGACTGTACTTGTCTCCACAAATACCCCACTACAGCAGGGACCAGAGAGACTGTACTTCTCTGGACAAATACCTCACTACAGCAGGGACGAGGGAGACTGTACTTGTCTCCACAAATACCCCACTACAGCAGGGACCAGGGAGACTGTACTTGTCTCCACAAATACCTCACTACAGCAGGGACCAGGGAGACTGTACTTGTCTGGACAAATACCTCACTACAGCAGGGACCAGGGAGACTGTACTTGTCTGGACAAATACCTCATTACAGCAGGGACCAGGGAGACTGTACTTGTCTGGACAAATACCTCACTACAGCAGGGACCAGGGAGACTGTACTTGTCTGGACAAATACCTCACTACAGCAGGGACCAGGGAGACTGTACTTGTCTGGACAAATACCTCACTACAGCAGGGACCAGGGAGACTGTACTTGTCTGGACAAATACCTCACTACAGCAGGGACCAGGGAGACTGTACTTGTCTGGACAAATACCTCACTACAGCAGGGACCAGGGAGACTGTACTTGTCTGGACAAATACCTCATTACAGAAGGGACCAGGGAGACTGTACTTGTCTGGACAAATACCTCACTACAGCAGGGACCAGGGAGACTGTACTTGTCTGGACAAATACCTCACTACAGCAGGGACCAGGGAGACTGTACTTGTCTCCACAAATACCTCACTACAGCAGGGACCAGGGAGACTGTACTTGTCT
Source organism: Chiloscyllium punctatum (assembly GCF_047496795.1). NCBI lineage: Eukaryota > Metazoa > Chordata > Chondrichthyes > Orectolobiformes > Hemiscylliidae > Chiloscyllium > Chiloscyllium punctatum. The sequence goes on from NC_092739.1 coordinate 172,282,056, forward strand.
GGACAAATACCTCACTACAGCAGGGACCAGGGAGACTGTACTTGTCTGGACAAATACCTCACTACAGCAGGGACCAGGGAGACTGTACTTGTCTGGACAAATACCCCACCACAGCAGGGACCAGGGAGACTGTACTTGTCTGGACAAATACCTCACTACAGCAGGGACCAGGGAGACTGTACTTGTCTGGACAAATACCTCACTACAGCAGGGACCAGAGAGACTGTACTTGTCTGGACAAATACCTCACTACAGCAGGGACCAGGGAGACTGTACTTGTCTGGACAAATACCTCACTACAGCAGGGACCAGGGAGACTGTACTTGTCTGGACAAATACCCCACTACAGCAGGGACCAGGGAGACTGTACTTGTCTGGACAAATACCTTACTACAGCAGGGACCAGAGAGACTGTACTTGTCTCCACAAATACCCCACTACAGCAGGGACCAGAGAGACTGTACTTGTCTGGACAAATACCTCACTACAGCAGGGACCAGGGAGACTGTACTTGTCTGGACAAATACCTCACTACAGCAGGGACCAGGGAGACTGTACTTGTCTGGACAAATACCTCACTACAGCAGGGACCAGGGGGACTGTACTTGTCTCCACAAATACCCCACTACAGCAGGGACCAGGGAGACTGTACTTGTCTCCACAAATACCTCACTACAGCAGGGACCAGGGAGACTGTACTTGTCTGGACAAATACCTCACTACAGCAGGGACCAGGGAGACTGTACTTGTCTGGACAAATACCTCATTACAGCAGGGACCAGGGAGACTGTACTTGTCTGGACAAATACCTCACTACAGCAGGGACCAGGGAGACTGTACTTGTCTGGACAAATACCTCACTACAGCAGGGACCAGGGAGACTGTACTTGTCTCCACAAATACCTCACTACAGCAGGGACCAGGGAGACTGTACTTGTCTGGACAAATACCTCACTACAGCAGGGACCAGGGAGACTGTACTTGTCTGGACAAATACCTCACGACAGCAGGGACCAGGGAGACTGTACTTGTCTGGACAAATACCTCACTACAGCAGGGACCAGGGAGACTGTACGTGTCTCCACAAATACCTCACTACAGCAGGGACCCGGGAGACTGTACTTGTCTCCACAAATACCCCACTACAGCAGGGACCAGGGAGACTGTACTTGTCTCCACAAATACCTCACTACAGCAGGGACCAGGGAGACTGTACTTGTCTGGACAAATACCTCACTACAGCAGGGACCAGGGAGACTGTACTTGTCTGGACAAATACCTCACTACAGCAGGGACCAGAGAGACTGTACTTGTCTCCACAAATACCTCACTACAGCAGGGACCAGGGAGACTGTACTTGTCTGGACAAATACCTCACTACAGCAGGGACCAGGGAGACGGTACTTGTCTCCACAAATACCTCACTACAGCAGGGACCAGGGAGACTGTACTTGTCTGGACAAATACCTCACTACAGCAGGGACCAGGGAGACTGTACTTGTCTGGACAAATACCCCACTACAGCAGGGACCAGGGAGACTGTACTTGTCTGGACAAATACCTCACTACAGCAGGGACCAGAGAGACTGTACTTGTCTGGACAAATACCTCGCTACAGCAGGGACCAGGGAGACTGTACTTGTCTGGACAAATACCTCACTACAGCAGGGACCAGGGAGACTGTACTTGTCTGGACAAATACCTCACTACAGCAGGGACCAGGGAGACTGTACTTGTCTCCACAAATACCTCACTACAGCAGGGACCAGGGAGACTGTACTTGTCTGGACAAATACCTCACTACAGCAGGGACCAGGGAGACTGTACTTGTCTGGACAAATACCCCACTACAGCAGGGACCAGGGAGACTGTACTTGTCTGGACAAATACCTCACTACAGCAGGGACCAGAGAGACTGTACTTGTCTGGACAAATACCTCGCTACAGCAGGGACCAGGGAGACTGTACTTGTCTGGACAAATACCTCACTACAGCAGGGACCAGGGAGACTGTACTTGTCTGGACAAATACCTCACTACAGCAGGGACCAGGGAGACTGTACTTGTCTGGACAAATACCTCACTACAGCAGGGACCAGGGAGACTGTACTTGTCTGGACAAATACCCCACTACAGCAGGGACCAGGGGGACTGTACTTGTCTGGACAAATACCTCACTACAGCAGGGACCAGAGAGACTGTACTTGTCTGGACAAATACCTCACTACAGCAGGGACCAGGGAGACTGTACTTGTCTGGACAAATACCTCACTACAGCAGGGACCAGGGAGACTGTACTTGTCTGGACAAATACCTCACTACAGCAGGGACCAGGGAGACTGTACTTGTCTCCACAAATACCTCACTACAGCAGGGACCAGGGAGACTGTACTTGTCTGGACAAATACCTCACTACAGCAGGGACCAGGGAGACTGTACTTGTCTGGACAAATACCTCACTACAGCAGGGACCAGGGAGACTGTACTTGTCTGGACAAATACCCCACTACAGCAGGGACCAGGGGGACTGTACTTGTCTGGACAAATACCTCACTACAGCAGGGACCAGAGAGACTGTACTTGTCTGGACAAATACCTCACTACAGCAGGGACCAGGGAGACTGTACTTGTCTGGACAAATACCTCACTACAGCAGGGACCAGGGAGACTGTACTTGTCTGGACAAATACCCCACTACAGCAGGGACCAGGGAGACTGTACTTGTCTGGACAAATACCTTACTACAGCAGGGACCAGAGAGACTGTACTTGTCTCCACAAATACCCCACTACAGCAGGGACCAGAGAGACTGTACTTCTCTGGACAAATACCTCACTACAGCAGGGACTAGGGAGACTGTACTTGTCTCCACAAATACCCCACTACAGCAGGGACCAGGGAGACTGTACTTGTCTCCACAAATACCTCACTACAGCAGGGACCAGGGAGACTGTACTTGTCTCCACAAATACCTCACTACAGCAGGGACCAGGGAGACTGTACTTGTCTGGACAAATACCTCACTACAGCAGGGACCAGGGAGACTGTACTTGTCTGGACAAATACCTCATTACAGCAGGGACCAGGGAGACTGTACTTGTCTGGACAAATACCTCACTACAGCAGGGACCAGGGAGACTGTACTTGTCTGGACAAATACCTCACTACAGCAGGGACCAGGGAGACTGTACTTGTCTGGACAAATACCTCACTACAGCAGGGACCAGGGAGACTGTACTTGTCTGGACAAATACCTCACTACAGCAGGGACCAGGGAGACTGTACTTGTCTGGACAAATACCTCACTACAGCAGGGACCAGGGAGACTGTACTTGTCTGGACAAATACCTCATTACAGAAGGGACCAGGGAGACTGTACTTGTCTGGACAAATACCTCACTACAGCAGGGACCAGGGAGACTGTACTTGTCTGGACAAATACCTCACTACAGCAGGGACCAGGGAGACTGTACTTGTCTCCACAAATACCTCACTACAGCAGGGACCAGGGAGACTGTACTTGTCTGGACAAATACCTCACTACAGCAGGGACCAGGGAGACTGTACTTGTCTGGACAAATACCTCACTACAGCAGGGACCAGGGAGACTGTACTTGTCTGGACAAATACCTCACTACAGCAGGGACCAGGGAGAGTGTACTTGTCTGGACAAATACCCCACTACAGCAGGGACCAGGGAGACTGTACTTGTCTGGACAAATACCTTACTACAGCAGGGACCAGAGAGACTGTACTTGTCTCCACAAATACCCCACTACAGCAGGGACCAGAGAGACTGTACTTGTCTGGACAAATACCTCACTACAGCAGGGACCAGGGAGACTGTACTTGTCTCCACAAATACCCCACTACAGCAGGGACCAGGGAGACTGTACTTGTCTGGACAAATACCTCACTACAGCAGGGACCAGGGAGACTGTACTTGTCTGGACAAATACCTCACTACAGCAGGGACCAGAGAGACTGTACTTGTCTGGACAAATACCTCACTACAGCAGGGACCAGGGAGACTGTACTTGTCTGGACAAATACCCCACTACAGCAGGGACCAGGGAGACTGTACTTGTCTGGACAAATACCTCACTACAGCAGGGACCAGGGAGACTGTACTTGTCTCCACAAATACCTCACTACAGCAGGGACCAGGGACACTGTACTTGTCTGGACAAATACCCCACTACAGCAGGGACCAGGGAGACTGTACTTGTCTGGACAAATACCCCACTACAGCAGGGACCAGGGAGACTGTACTTGTCTGGACAAATACCCCACTACAGCAGGGACCAGAGAGACTGTACTTGTCTGGACAAATACCTCACTACAGCAGGGACCAGGGGGACTGTACTTGTCTGGACAAATACCCCACTACAGCAGGGACCAGGGAGACTGTACTTGTCTGGACAAATACCTCACTACAGCAGGGACCAGGGAGACTGTACTTGTCTGGACAAATACCCCACTACAGCAGGGACCAGGGAGACAGTACTTGTCTGGTCAAATACCCCACTACAGCAGGGACCAGAGAGACTGTACTTGTCTGGACAAATACCTCACTACAGCAGGGACCAGGGGGACTGTACTTGTCTGGACAAATACCTCACTACAGCAGGGACCAGGGAGACTGTACTTGTCTGGACAAATACCTCACTACAGCAGGGACCAGAGAGACTGTACTTGTCTGTACAAATACCTCACTACAGCAGGGACCAGGGAGACTGTACTTGTCTGGACAAATACCCCACTACAGCAGGGACCAGGGAGACTGTACTTGTCTGGACAAATACCCCACTACAGCAGGGACCAGGGAGACTGTACTTGTCTGGACAAATACCCCACTACAGCAGGGACCAGGGAGACTGTACTTGTCTGGACAAATACCTCACTACGTCAGGGACCAGGGAGACTGTACTTGTCTGGACAAATACCTCACTACAGCAGGGACCAGGGAGACTGTACTTGTCTGGACAAATACCCCACTACAGCAGGGACCAGGGAGACTGTACTTGTCTGGACAAATACCTCACTACAGCAGGGACCAGGGAGACTGTACTTGTCTCCACAAATACCCCACTACAGCAGGGACCAGGGAGACTGTACTTGTCTGGACAAATACCCCACTACAGCAGAGACCAGGGAGACTGTACTTGTCTGGACAAATACCTCACTACAGCAGGGACCAGGGGGACTGTACTTGTCTGGACAAATACCCCACTACAGCAGGGACCAGAGAGAATGTACTTGTCTGGACAAATACCCCACTACAGCAGGGGCCAGGGAGACTGTACTTGTCTCCACAAATACCTCACTACAGCAGGAACCAGGGAGACTGTACTTGTCTGGACAAATACCTCACTACAGCAGGGACCAGGGAGACTGTACTTGTCTGGACAAATACCTCACTACAGCAGGGACCAGGGAGACTGTACTTGTCTGGACAAATACCCCACTACAGCAGAGACCAGGGAGACTGTACTTGTCTGGACAAATACCTCACTACAGCAGGGACCAGGGAGACTGTACTTGTCTGGACAAATACCCCACTACAGCAGGGACCAGGGGGACTGTACTTGTCTGGACAAATACCCCACTACAGCAGGGACCAGAGAGACTGTACTTGTCTGGACAAATACCCCACTACAGCAGGGACCAGGGAGACTGTACTTGTCTGGACAAATACCTCACTACAGCAGGGACCAGGGAGACTGTACTTGTCTGGACAAATACCCCACTACAGCAGAGACCAGGGAGACTGTACTTGTCTGGACAAATACCCCACTACAGCAGGGACCAGGGAGACTGTACTTGTCTCCACAAATACCCCACTACAGCAGGGACCAGGGAGACTGTACTTGTCTGGACAAATACCCCACTACAGCAGGTCCCAGGGAGACTGTACTTGTCTCCACAAATACCTCACTACAGCAGGAACCAGGGAGACTGTACTTGTCTGGACAAATACCTCACTACAGCAGGGACCAGGGAGACTGTACTTGTCTGGACAAATACCTCACTACAGCAGGGACCAGGGAGACTGTACTTGTCTGGACAAATACCTCACTACAGCAGGGACCAGGGAGACTGTACTTGTCTGGACAAATACCCCACTACAGCAGGGACCAGGGAGACTGTACTTGTCTGGACAAATACCTCACTACAGCAGGGACCAGGGAGACTGTACTTGTCTCCACAAATACCCCACTACAGCAGGGACCAGGGAGACTGTACTTGTCTGGACAAATACCCCACTACAGCAGAGACCAGGGAGACTGTACTTGTCTGGACAAATACCTCACTACAGCAGGGACCAGGGGGACTGTACTTGTCTGGACAAATACCCCACTACAGCAGGGACCAGAGAGAATGTACTTGTCTGGACAAATACCCCACTACAGCAGGGACCAGGGAGACTGTACTTGTCTCCACAAATACCTCACTACAGCAGGAACCAGGGAGACTGTACTTGTCTGGACAAATACCTCACTACAGCAGGGACCAGGGAGACTGTACTTGTCTGGACAAATACCTCACTACAGCAGGGACCAGGGAGACTGTACTTGTCTGGACAAATACCCCACTACAGCAGGGACCAGGGAGACTGTACTTGTCTGGACAAATACCTCACTACAGCAGGGACCAGGGAGACTGTACTTGTCTGGACAAATACCCCACTACAGCAGGGACCAGGGGGACTGTACTTGTCTGGACAAATACCCCACTACAGCAGGGACCAGAGAGACTGTACTTGTCTGGACAAATACCCCACTACAGCAGGGACCAGGGAGACTGTACTTGTCTGGACAAATACCTCACTACAGCAGGGACCAGGGAGACTGTACTTGTCTGGACAAATACCCCACTACAGCAGAGACCAGGGAGACTGTACTTGTCTGGACAAATACCCCACTACAGCAGGGACCAGGGAGACTGTACTTGTCTCCACAAATACCCCACTACAGCAGGGACCAGGGAGACTGTATTTGTCTGGACAAATACCCCACTACAGCAGGGACCAGGGAGACTGTACTTGTCTCCACAAATACCTCACTACAGCAGGAACCAGGGAGACTGTACTTGTCTGGACAAATACCTCACTACAGCAGGGACCAGGGAGACTGTACTTGTCTGGACAAATACCTCACTACAGCAGGGACCAGGGAGACTGTACTTGTCGGGACAAATACCTCACTACAGCAGGGACCAGGGAGACTGTACTTGTCTGGACAAATACCTCACTACAGCAGGGACCAGGGAGACTGTACTTGTCTGGACAAATACCCCACTACAGCAGGGACCAGGGAGACTGTACTTGTCTGGACAAATACCTCACTACAACAGGGACCAGGGAGACTGTACTTGTCTCCACAAATACCTGACTACAGCAGGGACCAGGGAGACTGTACTTGTCTGGACAAATACCTCACTACAGCAGGGACCAGGGAGACTGTAATTGTCTGGACAAATACCCCACTACAGCAGGGACCAGGGAGACTGTACTTGTCTGGACAAATACCTCACTACAGCAGGGACCAGGGAGACTGTACTTCTCTGGACAAATACCCCACTACAGCAGGGACCAGGGAGACTGTACTTGTCTGGACAAATACCCCACTACAGCAGGGACCAGGGAGACTGTACTTGTCTGGACAAATACCTCACTACAACAGGGACCAGGGAGACTGTACTTGTCTGGACAAATACCCCACTACAGCAGGGACCAGGGAGACTGTACTTGTCTGGACAAATACCTCACTGCAGCAGGGACCAGGGAGACTGTACTTGTCTGGACAAATACCTCACTACAGCAGGGACCAGGGAGACTGTACTTGTCTGGACAAATACCTCACTACAGCAGGGACCAGGGAGACTGTACTTGTCTGGACAAAAACCTCACTACAGCAGGGACCAGGGAGACTGTACTTGTCTGGACAAATACCTCACTACAGCAGGGACCAGTGAGACTGTACGTGTCTGGACAAATACCTCACTACAGCAGGGACCAGGGAGACTGTACTTGTCTGGACAAATACCTCACTACAGCAGGGACCAGGGAGACTGTACTTGTCTGGACAAATACCTCACTACAGCAGGGACCAGGGAGACTGTACTTGTCTGGACATATACCTCACTACAGCAGGGACCAGGGAGACTGTACTTGTCTGGACAAATACCTCACTACAGCAGGGACCAGGGAGACTGTACTTGTCTCCACAAATACCTCAATACAGCAGGGACCAGGGAGACTGTACTTGTCTGGACAAATACCTCACTACAGCAGGGACCAGAGATAGTGTACTTGTCTGGACAAATACCTCACTACAGCAGGGACCAGGGAGACTGTACTTGTCTGGACAAATACCTCACTACAGCAGGGACCAGGGAGACTGTACTTGTCTGGACAAATACCTCACTACAGCAGGGACCAGGGAGACTGTACTTGTCTGGACAAATACCTCACTACAGCAGGGACTAGGGAGACTGTACTTGTCTGGACAAATACCCCACTACAGCAGGGACCAGGGAGACTGTACTTGTCTGGACAAATACCTCACTACAGCAGGGACCAGGGAGACTGTACTTGTCTCCACAAATACCCCACTACAGCAGGGACCAGGGAGACTGTACTTGTCTGGACAAATACCTTACTACAGCAGGGACCAGGGAGACTGTACTTGTCTGGACAAATACCTCACTACAGCAGGGACCAGAGAGACTGTACTTGTCTGGACAAATACCTCACTACAGCAGGGACCAGGGAGACTGTACTTGTCTGGACAAATACCTCACTACAGCAGGGACCAGGGAGACTGTACTTGTCTGGACAAATACCTCACTACAGCAGGGACCAGGGAGAGTGTACTTGTCTGGACAAATACCCCACTACAGCAGGGACCAGGGAGACTGTACTTGTCTGGACAAATACCTTACTACAGCAGGGACCAGAGAGACTGTACTTGTCTCCACAAATACCCCACTACAGCAGGGACCAGAGAGACTGTACTTGTCTGGACAAATACCTCACTACAGCAGGGACCAGGGAGACTGTACTTGTCTCCACAAATACCCCACTACAGCAGGGACCAGGGAGACTGTACTTGTCTGGACAAATACCTCACTACAGCAGGGACCAGGGAGACTGTACTTGTCTGGACAAATACCTCACTACAGCAGGGACCAGAGAGACTGTACTTGTCTGGACAAATACCTCACTACAGCAGGGACCAGGGAGACTGTACTTGTCTGGACAAATACCCCACTACAGCAGGGACCAGGGAGACTGTACTTGTCTGGACAAATACCTCACTACAGCAGGGACCAGGGAGACTGTACTTGTCTCCACAAATACCTCACTACAGCAGGGACCAGGGACACTGTACTTGTCTGGACAAATACCCCACTACAGCAGGGACCAGGGAGACTGTACTTGTCTGGACAAATACCCCACTACAGCAGGGACCAGGGAGACTGTACTTGTCTGGACAAATACCCCACTACAGCAGGGACCAGAGAGACTGTACTTGTCTGGACAAATACCTCACTACAGCAGGGACCAGGGGGACTGTACTTGTCTGGACAAATACCCCACTACAGCAGGGACCAGGGAGACTGTACTTGTCTGGACAAATACCTCACTACAGCAGGGACCAGGGAGACTGTACTTGTCTGGACAAATACCCCACTACAGCAGGGACCAGGGAGACAGTACTTGTCTGGTCAAATACCCCACTACAGCAGGGACCAGAGAGACTGTACTTGTCTGGACAAATACCTCACTACAGCAGGGACCAGGGGGACTGTACTTGTCTGGACAAATACCTCACTACAGCAGGGACCAGGGAGACTGTACTTGTCTGGACAAATACCTCACTACAGCAGGGACCAGAGAGACTGTACTTGTCTGTACAAATACCTCACTACAGCAGGGACCAGGGAGACTGTACTTGTCTGGACAAATACCCCACTACAGCAGGGACCAGGGAGACTGTACTTGTCTGGACAAATACCCCACTACAGCAGGGACCAGGGAGACTGTACTTGTCTGGACAAATACCCCACTACAGCAGGGACCAGGGAGACTGTACTTGTCTGGACAAATACCTCACTACGTCAGGGACCAGGGAGACTGTACTTGTCTGGACAAATACCTCACTACAGCAGGGACCAGGGAGACTGTACTTGTCTGGACAAATACCCCACTACAGCAGGGACCAGGGAGACTGTACTTGTCTGGACAAATACCTCACTACAGCAGGGACCAGGGAGACTGTACTTGTCTCCACAAATACCCCACTACAGCAGGGACCAGGGAGACTGTACTTGTCTGGACAAATACCCCACTACAGCAGAGACCAGGGAGACTGTACTTGTCTGGACAAATACCTCACTACAGCAGGGACCAGGGGGACTGTAATTGTCTGGACAAATACCCCACTACAGCAGGGACCAGAGAGAATGTACTTGTCTGGACAAATACCCCACTACAGCAGGGGCCAGGGAGACTGTACTTGTCTCCACAAATACCTCACTACAGCAGGAACCAGTGAGACTGTACTTGTCTGGACAAATACCTCACTACAGCAGGGACCAGGGAGACTGTACTTGTCTGGACAAATACCTCACTACAGCAGGGACCAGGGAGACTGTACTTGTCTGGACAAATACCCCACTACAGCAGAGACCAGGGAGACTGTACTTGTCTGGACAAATACCTCACTACAGCAGGGACCAGGGAGACTGTACTTGTCTGGACAAATACCTCACTACAGCAGGGACCAGGGGGACTGTACTTGTCTGGACAAATACCCCACTACAGCAGGGACCAGAGAGACTGTACTTGTCTGGACAAATACCCCACTACAGCAGGGACCAGGGAGACTGTACTTGTCTGGACAAATACCTCACTACAGCAGGGACCAGGGAGACTGTACTTGTCTGGACAAATACCCCACTACAGCAGAGACCAGGGAGACTGTACTTGTCTGGACAAATACCCCACTACAGCAGGGACCAGGGAGACTGTACTTGTCTCCACAAATACCCCACTACAGCAGGGACCAGGGAGACTGTACTTGTCTGGACAAATACCCCACTACAGCAGGTCCCAGGGAGACTGTACTTGTCTCCACAAATACCTCACTACAGCAGGAACCAGGGAGACTGTACTTGTCTGGACAAATACCTCACTACAGCAGGGACCAGGGAGACTGTACTTGTCTGGACAAATACCTCACTACAGCAGGGACCAGGGAGACTGTACTTGTCTGGACAAATACCTCACTACAGCAGGGACCAGGGAGACTGTACTTGTCTGGACAAATACCCCACTACAGCAGGGACCAGGGAGACTGTACTTGTCTGGACAAATACCTCACTACAGCAGGGACCAGGGAGACTGTACTTGTCTCCACAAATACCCCACTACAGCAGGGACCAGGGAGACTGTACTTGTCTGGACAAATACCCCACTACAGCAGAGACCAGGGAGACTGTACTTGTCTGGACAAATACCTCACTACAGCAGGGACCAGGGGGACTGTACTTGTCTGGACAAATACCCCACTACAGCAGGGACCAGAGAGAATGTACTTGTCTGGACAAATACCCCACTACAGCAGGGACCAGGGAGACTGTACTTGTCTCCACAAATACCTCACTACAGCAGGAACCAGGGAGACTGTACTTGTCTGGACAAATACCTCACTACAGCAGGGACCAGGGAGACTGTACTTGTCTGGACAAATACCTCACTACAGCAGGGACCAGGGAGACTGTACTTGTCTGGACAAATACCCCACTACAGCAGGGACCAGGGAGACTGTACTTGTCTGGACAAATACCTCACTACAGCAGGGACCAGGGAGACTGTACTTGTCTGGACAAATACCCCACTACAGCAGGGACCAGGGGGACTGTACTTGTCTGGACAAATACCCCACTACAGCAGGGACCAGAGAGACTGTACTTGTCTGGACAAATACCCCACTACAGCAGGGACCAGGGAGACTGTACTTGTCTGGACAAATACCTCACTACAGCAGGGACCAGGGAGACTGTACTTGTCTGGACAAATACCCCACTACAGCAGAGACCAGGGAGACTGTACTTGTCTGGACAAATACCCCACTACAGCAGGGACCAGGGAGACTGTACTTGTCTCCACAAATACCCCACTACAGCAGGGACCAGGGAGACTGTATTTGTCTGGACAAATACCCCACTACAGCAGGGACCAGGGAGACTGTACTTGTCTCCACAAATACCTCACTACAGCAGGAACCAGGGAGACTGTACTTGTCTGGACAAATACCTCACTACAGCAGGGACCAGGGAGACTGTACTTGTCTGGACAAATACCTCACTACAGCAGGGACCAGGGAGACTGTACTTGTCGGGACAAATACCTCACTACAGCAGGGACCAGGGAGACTGTACTTGTCTGGACAAATACCTCACTACAGCAGGGACCAGGGAGACTGTACTTGTCTGGACAAATACCCCACTACAGCAGGGACCAGGGAGACTGTACTTGTCTGGACAAATACCTCACTACAACAGGGACCAGGGAGACTGTACTTGTCTCCACAAATACCTGACTACAGCAGGGACCAGGGAGACTGTACTTGTCTGGACAAATACCTCACTACAGCAGGGACCAGGGAGACTGTAATTGTCTGGACAAATACCCCACTACAGCAGGGACCAGGGAGACTGTACTTGTCTGGACAAATACCTCACTACAGCAGGGACCAGGGAGACTGTACTTCTCTGGACAAATACCCCACTACAGCAGGGACCAGAGAGACTGTACTTGTCTGGACAAATACCCCACTACAGCAGGGACCAGGGAGACTGTACTTGTCTGGACAAATACCTCACTACAACAGGGACCAGGGAGACTGTACTTGTCTGGACAAATACCCCACTACAGCAGGGACCAGGGAGACTGTACTTGTCTGGACAAATACCTCACTGCATCAGGGACCAGGGAGACTGTACTTGTCTGGACAAATACCTCACTACAGCAGGGACCAGGGAGACTGTACTTGTCTCCACAAATACCTCACTACAGCAGGGACCAGGGAGACTGTACTTGTCTGGACAAAAACCTCACTACAGCAGGGACCAGGGAGACTGTACTTGTCTGGACAAATACCTCACTACAGCAGGGACCAGTGAGACTGTACGTGTCTGGACAAATACCTCACTACAGCAGGGACCAGGGAGACTGTACTTGTCTGGACAAATACCTCACTACAGCAGGGACCAGGGAGACTGTACTTGTCTGGACAAATACCTCACTACAGCAGGGACCAGGGAGACTGTACTTGTCTGGACAAATACCTCACTACAGCAGGGACCAGGGAGACTGTACTTGTCTGGACAAATACCTCACTACAGCAGGGACCAGGGAGACTGTACTTGTCTCCACAAATACCTCAATACAGCAGGGACCAGGGAGACTGTACTTGTCTGGACAAATACCTCACTACAGCAGGGACCAGAGATAGTGTACTTGTCTGGACAAATACCTCACTACAGCAGGGACCAGGGAGACTGTACTTGTCTGGACAAATACCTCACTACAGCAGGGACCAGGGAGACTGTACTTGTCTGGACAAATACCTCACTACAGCAGGGACCAGGGAGACTGTACTTGTCTGGACAAATACCTCACTACAGCAGGGACTAGGGAGACTGTACTTGTCTGGACAAATACCCCACTACAGCAGGGACCAGGGAGACTGTACTTGTCTGGACAAATACCTCACTACAGCAGGGACCAGGGAGACTGTACTTGTCTGGACAAATACCCCACTACAGCAGGGACCAGGGAGACTGTACTTGTCTGGACAAATACCTTACTACAGCAGGGACCAGGGAGACTGTACTTGTCTGGACAAATACCTCACTACAGCAGGGACCAGAGAGACTGTACTTGTCTGGACAAATACCCCACTACAGCAGGGACCAGGGAGACTGTACTTGTCTGGACAAATACCCCACTACAGCAGGGACCAGGGAGACTGTACTTGTCTCCACAAATACCTCACTACAGCAGGGACCAGGGAGACTGTACTTGTCTGGACAAATACCTCACTACAGCAGGGACCAGGGAGACTGTACTTGTCTGGACAAATACCCCACTACAGCAGGGACCAGGGAGACTGTACTTGTCTGGATAAATACCTCACTACAGCAGGGACCAGGGAGACTGTACTTGTCTGGATAAATACCTTACTACTGCAGGGACCAGGGAGACTGTACTTGTCTCCACAAATACCTCATTACAGCAGGGACCAGGGAGACTGTACTTGTCTCCACAAATACCTCACTACAGCAGGGACCAGGGAGACTGTACTTGTCTCCACAAATACCTCACTACAGCAGGGACCAGGGAGACTGTACTTGTCTCCACAAATACCCCACTACAGCAGGGACCAGGGAGACTGTACTTGTCTGGACAAATACCTCACTACAGCAGGGACCAGGGAGACTGTAATTGTCTCCACAAATACCCCACTATAGCAGGGACCAGGGAGACTGTACTTGTCTGGACAAATACCTCACCACAGCATGGACCAGAGAGACTGTACTTGTCTGGTCAAATACCCCACTACAGCAGGGACCAGGGAGACTGTACGTGTCTGGACAAATACCTCACTACAGCAGGGACCAGGGAGACTGTACTTGTCTGGACAAATACCTCACTACAGCAGGGACCAGGGAGACTGTACTTGTCTGGACAAATACCTCACTACAGCAGGGACCAGGGAGACTGTACTTGTCTCCACAAATACCTCACTACAGCAGGGACCAGGGAGACTGTATTTGTCTGGACAAATACCTCACTACAGCAGGGACCAGGGAGACTGTACTTGTCTGGACAAATACCTCACTACAGCAGGGACCAGGGAGACTGTACTTGTCTCCACAAATACCTCACTACAGCAGGGACCAGGGAGACTGCACTTGTCTGGACAAATACCTCACTACAGCAGGGACCAGGGAGACTGTACTTGTCTGGACAAATACCCCACTACAGCAGGGACCAGGGAGACTGTACTTGTCTGGACAAATACCTCACTACAGCAGGGACCAGGGAGACTGTACTTGTCTCCACAAATACCCCACTACAGCAGGGACCAGGGAGACTGTACTTGTCTGGACAAATACCTCACTACAGCAGGGACCAGGGAGACTGTACTTGTCTGGACAAATACCTCACGACAGCAGGGAGCAGGGGGACTGTACTTGTCTGGACAAATACCTCACTACAGCAGGGACCAGGGAGACTGTACTTGTCTGGACAAATACCTCACTACAGCAGGGACCTGGGAGACTGTACTTGTCTGGACAAATACCTCACTACAGCAGGGACCAGGGAGACTGTACTTGTCTGGACAAATACCCCACTACAGCAGGGACCAGAGAGACTGTACTTGTCTGGACAAAGACCTTACTACAGCAGGGACCAGGGAGACTGTACTTGTCTGGACAAATACCTCACTACAGCAGGGACCAGGGAGACTGTACTTGTCTGGACAAATACCTCACTACAGCAGGGACTAGGGAGACTGTACTTGTCTGGACAAATACCTCACTACAGCAGGGACCAGGGAGACTGTACTTGTCTGGACAAATACCTCACTGCAGCAGGGACCAGGGAGACTGTACTTGTCTGGACAAATACCTTACTACAGCAGGGACCAGGGAGACTGTACTTGTCTGGACAAATACCTCACTACAGCAGGGACCAGGGAGACTGTACTTGTCTGGACAAATACCTCACTACAGCAGGGACCAGGGAGACTGTACTTGTCTGGACAAATACCTCACTGCAGCAGGGACCAGGGAGACTGTACTTGTCTGGACAAATACCCCACTACAGCAGGGACCAGGGAGACTGTACTTGTCTGTACAAATACCTCACTACAGCAGGGACCAGGGAGACTGTACTTGTCTGGACAAATACCTCACTACAGCAGGGACCAGGGAGACTGTACTTGTCTGGACAAATACCCCACTACAGCAGGGACCAGGGAGACTGTACTTGTCTGGACAAATACCTTACTACAGCAGGGACCAGAGAGACTGTACTTGTCTGGACAAATACCTCACTACAGCACGGACCAGTGAGACTGTACTTGTCTGGACAAATACCTCACTACAGCAGGGACCAGGGAGACTGTACTTGTCTGGACAAATACCTCACTACAGCAGGGACCAGGGAGACTGTACTTGTCTGGACAAATACCCCACTACAGCAGGGACCAGGGAGACTGTACTTGTCTCCACAAATACCTCACTACAGCAGGGACCAGGGAGACTGTACTTGTCTGGACAAATACCCCACTACAGCAGGGACCAGAGAGACTGTACTTGTCTGGACAAATACCCCACTACAGCAGGGACCAGGGAGACTGTACTTGTCTGGACAAATACCTCACTACAGCAGGGACCAGGGAGACTGTACTTGTCTGGACAAATACCTCACTACAGCAGGGACCAGGGAGACTGTACTTGTCTCCACAAATACCTCACTACAGCAGGGACCAGGGAGACTGTACTTGTCTGGACAAATACCTCACTACAGCAGGGACCAGGGAGACTGTACTTGTCTGGACAAATACCTCATTACAGCAGGGACCAGGGAGACTGTACTTGTCTCCACAAATACCTCACTACAGCAGGGACCAGGGAGACTGTACTTGTCTGGACAAATACCTCCCTGCAGCAGGGACCAGAGAGACTGTACTTGTCTGGACAAATACCTCACTACAGCAGGGACCAGAGAGACTGTACTTGTCTGGACAAATACCTCACTACAGCAGGGACCAGGGAGACTGTACTTGTCTGGACAAATACCTCACTACAGCAGGGACCAGGGAGACTGTACTTGTCTGGACAAATACCTCACTACAGCAGGGACCAGGGAGACTGTACTTGTCTCGACAAATACCTCACTACAGCAGGGACCAGAGAGACTGTACTTGTCTGGACAAATACCCCACTACAGCAGGGACCAGGGAGACTGTACTTGTCTGGACAAATACCTCACTACAGCAGGGACCAGGGAGACTGTACTTGTCTGGACAAATACCTCACTACAGCAGGGACCAGGGAGACTGTACTTGTCTGGACAAAACCTCACGACAGCAGGGACCAGGGAGACTGTACTTGTCTGGACAAATACCCCACTACAGCAGGGACCAGGGAGACTGTACTTGTCTGGACAAATACCCCACTACATCGGGGACCAGGGAGACTGTACTTGTCTGGACAAATACCCCACTACAGCAGGGACCAGGGAGACTGTACTTGTCTGGACAAATACCTCACTACAGCAGGGACCAGGGAGACTGTACTTGTCTGGACAAATACCTCACTACATCAGGGACCAGGGAGACTGTACTTGTCTGGACAAATACCTCACTACAGCAGGGACCAGGGAGACTGTACTTGTCTGGACAAATACCTCACTACAGCAGGGACCAGGGAGACTGTACTTGTCTGGACAAATACCTTACTACAGCAGGGACCAGGGAGACTGTACTTGTCTGGACAAATACCTCACTACAGCAGGGACCTGGGAGACTGTACTTGTCTGGACAAATACCTCACTACAGCAGGGACCAGGGAGACTGTACTTGTCTGGACAAATACCTCACTACAGCAGGGACCAGAGAGACTGTACTTGTCTGGACAAATATCACACTACAGCAGGGACCAGAGAGACTGTACTTGTCTGGACAAATACCTCACTACAGCAGGGACCAGGGAGACTGTACTTGTCTGGACAAATACCTCACTACAGCAGGGACCAGGGAGACTGTACTTGTCTGGACAAATACCCCACTACAGCAGGGACCAGAGAGACTGTACTTGTCTGGACAAATACCTGACTACAGCAGGGACCAGGGAGACTGTACTTGTCTGGACAAATACCCCACTACAGCAGGGACCAGGGAGACTGTACTTGTCTGGACAAATACCTCACTACAGCAGGGACCAGAGAGACTGTACTTGTCTGGACAAATACCTCACTACAGCAGGGACCAGAGAGACTGTACTTGTCTGGACAAATACCTCACTACAGCAGGGACCAGAGAGTCTGTACTTGTCTGGACAAATACCTCACCACAGCAGGGACCAGAGAGACTGTACTTGTCTGGACAAATACCTCACTACAGCAGGGACCAGAGAGACTGTACTTGTCTGGACAAATACCCCACTACAGCAGGGACCAGGGAGACTGTACTTGTCTCCACAAATACCTCACTACAGCAGGGACCAAGGAGACTGTACTTGTCTGAACAAATACCTCACTACAGCAGGGACCAGGGAGACTGTACTTGTCTGGACAAATACCTCACTACAGCAGGGACCAGGGAGACTGTACTTGTCTGGACAAATACCTCACTACAGCAGGGACCAGGGAGACTGTACTTGTCTGGACAAATACCTCACTACAGCAGGGACCAGGGAGACTGTACTTGTCTGGACAAATACCCCACTACAGCAGGGACCAGAGAGACTGTACTTGTCTGGACAAATACCTTACTACAGCAGGGACCAGGGAGACTGTACTTGTCTGGACAAATACCTCACTACAGCACGGACCAGTGAGTCTGTACTTGTCTGGACAAATACCTCACTACAGCAGGGACCAGGGAGACTGTACTTGTCTGGACAAATACCTCACTACAGCAGGGACCAGGGAGACTGTACTTGTCTGGACAAATACCTCACTACAGCAGGGACCAGGGAGACTGTACTTGTCTCCACAAATACCTCACTACAGCAGGGACCAGGGAGACTGTACTTGTCTCCACAAATACCCCACTACAGCAGGGACCAGGGAGACTGTACTTGTCTGGACAAATACCCCACTACAGCAGGGACCAGAGAGACTGTACTTGTCTGGACAAATACCCCACTACATCAGGGACCAGGGAGACTGTACTTGTCTGGACAAATACCCCACTACAGCAGGGACCAGGGAGACTGTACTTGTCTGGACAAATACCTCACTACAGCAGGGACCAGGGAGACTGTACTTGTCTGGACAAATACCTCACTACATCAGGGACCAGGGAGACTGTACTTGTCTGGACAAATACCTCACTACAGCAGGGACCAGGCAGACTGTACTTGTCTGGACAAATACCTCACTACAGCAGGGACCAGGGAGACTGTACTTGTCTGGACAAATACCTCAGTACAGCAGGGACCAGGGAGACTGTACTTGTCTGGACAAATACCTCACTACAGCAGGGACCAGGGAGACTGTACTTGTCTGGACAAATACCTCACTACAGCAGGGACCAGGGAGACTGTACTTGTCTGGACAAATACCTCACTACAGCAGGGACCAGAGAGACTGTACTTGTCTGGACAAATATCACACTACAGCAGGGACCAGAGAGACTGTACTTGTCTGGACAAATACCTCACTACAGCAGGGACCAGGGAGACTGTACTTGTCTGGACAAATACCTCACTACAGCAGGGACCAGGGAGACTGTACTTGTCTGGACAAATACCCCACTACAGCAGGGACCAGAGAGACTGTACTTGTCTGGACAAATACCTGACTACAGCAGGGACCAGGGAGACTGTACTTGTCTGGACAAATACCCCACTACAGCAGGGACCAGGGAGACTGTACTTGTCTGGACAAATACCTCACTACAGCAGGGACCAGAGAGACTGTACTTGTCTGGACAAATACCTCACTACAGCAGGGACCAGAGAGACTGTACTTGTCTGGACAAATACCTCACTACAGCAGGGACCAGAGAGACTGTACTTGTCTGGACAAATACCTCACTACAGCAGGGACCAGAGAGACTGTACTTGTCTGGACAAATACCTCACTACAGCAGGGACCAGAGAGACTGTACTTGTCTGGACAAATACCTCACTACAGCAGGGACCAGGGAGACTGTACTTGTCTGGACAAATACCTTACTACAGCAGGGACCAGGGAGACTGTACTTGTCTGGACAAATACCCCACTACAGCAGGGACCAGGGAGACTGTACTTGTCTGGACAAATACCTCACTACAGCAGGGACCAGGGAGACTGTACTTGTCTGGACAAATACCTTACTACAGCAGGGACCAGGGAGACTGTACTTGTCTGGACAAATACCTCACTACAGCAGGGACCAGGGAGACTGTACTTGTCTGGACAAATACCCCACTACAGCAGGGACCAGAGAGACTGTACTTGTCTGGACAAATACCTCACTACAGCAGGGACCAGGGAGACTGTACTTGTCTGGACAAATACCCCACTACAGCAGGGACCAGGGAGACTGTACTTGTCTGGACAAATACCTCACTACAGCAGGGACCAGGGAGACTGTACTTGTCTGGACAAATACCTCACTACAGCAGGGACCAGAGAGACTGCACTTGTCTGGACAAATACCTCACTACAGCAGGGACCCGAGAGACTGTACTTGTCTGGACAAATACCCCACTACAGCAGGGACCAGGGAGACTGTACTTGTCTGGACAAATACCTCACTACAGCAGGGACCAGGGAGACTGTACTTGTCTGGACAAATACCTCACTACAGCAGGGACCAGGGAGACTGTACTTGTCTGGACAAATACCCCACTACAGCAGGGACCAGGGAGACTGTACTTGTCTGGACAAATACCTCACTACAGCAGGGACCAGGGAGACTGTACTTGTCTGGACAAATACCTTACTACAGCAGGGACCAGGGAGACTGTACTTGTCTGGACAAATACCCCACTACAGCAGGGACCAGGGAGACTGTACTTGTCTGGACAAATACCTCACTACAGCAGGGACCAGGGAGACTGTACTTGTCTGGACAAATACCCCACTACAGCAGGGACCAGGGAGACTGTACTTGTCTGGACAAATACCTCACTACAGCAGGGACCAGGGAGACTGTACTTTTCTGGACAAATACCTCACTACAGCAGGGACCAGAGAGACTGTACTTGTCTGGACAAATACCCCACTACAGCAGGGACCAGGGAGACTGTACTTGTCTGGAAAAATACCTTACTACAGCAGGGACCAGGGAGACTGTACTTGTCTGGACAAATACCCCACTACAGCAGGGACCAGGGAGACTGTACTTGTCTGGACAAATACCTTACTACAGCAGGGACCAGGGAGACTGTACTTGTCTGGACAAATACCTCACTACAGCAGGGACCAGGGAGACTGTACTTGTCTGGACAAATACCCCACTACAGCAGGGACCAGAGAGACTGTACTTGTCTGGACAAATACCTCACTACAGCAGGGACCAGGGAGACTGTACTTGTCTGGACAAATACCCCACTACAGCAGGGACCAGGGAGACTGTACTTGTCTGGACAAATACCTCACTACAGCAGGGACCAGGGAGACTGTACTTGTCTGGACAAATACCTCACTACAGCAGGGACCAGAGAGACTGTACTTGTCTGGACAAATACCCCACTACAGCAGGGACCAGGGAGACTGTACTTGTCTGGACAAATACCTCACTACAGCAGGGACCAGGGAGACTGTACTTGTCTGGACAAATACCTCACTACAGCAGGGACCAGGGAGACTGTACTTGTCTGGACAAATACCTCACTACAGCAGGGACCAGGGAGACTGTACTTGTCTGGACAAATACCTCACTACAGCAGGAACCAGGGAGACGGTACTTGTCTGGACAAATACCTCACTACAGCAGGGACCAGGGAGACTGTACTTGTCTGGACAAATACCTCACTACAGCAGGGACCAGGGAGACTGTACTTGTCTGGACAAATACCTCACTACAGCAGAGACCAGAGAGACTGTACTTGTCTGGACAAATACCCCACTACAGCAGGGACCAGGGAGACTGTACTTGTCTGGACAAATACCCCACTACAGCAGGGACCAGGGAGACTGTACTTGTCTCCACAAATACCTCACTACAGCAGGGACCAGGGAGACTGTACTTGTCTCCACAAATACCTCACTACAGCAGGGACCAGGGAGACTGTACTTGTCTGGACAAATACCCCACTACAGCAGGGACCAGGGAGACTGTACTTGTCTGGACAAATACCTCACTACAGCAGGGACCAGGGAGACTGTACTTGTCTGGACAAATACCTCACTACAGCAGGGACCAGGGAGACTGTACTTGTCTGGACAAATACCTCACTACAGCAGGGACCAGGGAGACTGTACTTGTCTGGACAAATACCTCACTACAGCAGGGACCAGGGAGACTGTACTTGTCTGGACAAATACCTCACTACAGCAGGGACCAGGGAGACTGTACTTGTCTGGACAAATACCTCACTACAGCAGGGACCAGGGAGACTGTACTTGTCTGGACAAATACCTCATTACAGCAGGGACCAGGGAGACTGTACTTGTCTGGACAAATACCTCACTACAGCAGGGACCAGGGAGACTGTACTTGTCTGGACAAATACCTCACTACAGCAGGGACCAGGGAGACTGTACTTGTCTGGACAAATACCTCACTACAGCAGGGACCAGGGAGACTGTACTTGTCTGGACAAATACCTCACTACAGCAGGGACCAGGGAGACTGTACTTGTCTCCACAAATACCTCACTACAGCAGGGACCAGGGAGACTGTACTTGTCTGGACAAATACCTCACTACAGCAGGGACCAGGGAGACTGTACTTGTCTCCACAAATACCTTACTACAGCAGGGACCAGGGAGACTGTACTTGTCTGGACAAATACCTCACTACAGCAGGGACCAGGGAGACTCTACTTGTCTCCACAAATACCCCACTACAGCAGGGACCAGGGAGACTGTACTTGTCTGGACAAATACCTCACTACAGCAGGGACCAGAGAGACTGTACTTGTCTGGACAAATACTTCACTACAGCAGGGAGCAGAGAGACTGTACTTGTTTGGACAAATACTTCACTACAGCAGGGACCAGAGAGAGTGTACTTGTCTGGACAAATACTTCACTACAGCAGGGACCAGGGAGACTGTACTTGTCTGGACAAATACCTTACTACAGCAGGGACCAGGGAGACTGTACTTGTCTGGACAAATACCTTACTACAGCAGGGACCAGGGAGACTGGACTTGTCTGGACAAATACCCCACTACAGCAGGGACCAGTGAGACTGTACTTGTCTGGACAAATACCTTACTGCAGCAGGGAACAGGGAGACTGTACTTGTCTGGACAAATACCCACTACAGCAGGGACCAGGGAGACTGTACTTGTCTGGACAAATACCTCACTACAGCAGGGACCAGGGAGCCTGTACTTGTCTGGACAAATACCTTACTACAGCAGGGACCAGGGAGACTGGACTTGTCTGGACAAATACCCCACTACAGCAGGGACCAGGGAGACTGTACTTGTCTGGACAAATACCTCACTACAGCAGGGACCAGGGAGACTGTACTTGTCTCCACAAATACCTCACTACAGCAGGGACCAGGGAGACTGTACTTGTCTGGACAAATACCTCACTACAGCAGGGACCAGGGAGACTGTACTTGTCTGGACAAATACCTTACTGCAGCAGGGAACAGGGAGACTGTACTTGTCTGGACAAATACCCACTACAGCAGGGACCAGGGAGACTGTACTTGTCTGGACAAATACCTTCCTGCAGCAGGGAACAGGGAGACTGTACTTGTCTGGACAAATACCTCACTACAGCAGGGACCAGGGAGCCTGTACTTGTCTGGACAAATACCTCACTTCAGCAGGAACCATGGAGACTGTACTTGTCTGGACAAATACCTCACTACAGCAGAGACCAGGGAGACTGTACTTGTCTCCACAAATACCTCACTACAGCAGGGACCAGGGAGACTGTACTTGTCTGGACAAATACCCCACTACAGCAGGGACCAGAGAGACTGTACTAGTCTAGACAAATACCTTACTACAGCAGGGACCAGGGAGACTGTACTTGTCTGGACAAATACCTCACTACAGCAGGGACCAGGGAGACTGTACTTGTCTGGACAAATACCCCACTACAGCAGGGACCAGGGAGACTGTACTTGTCTGGACAAATACCTTACTACAGCAGGGACCAGAGAGACTGTACTTGTCTCCACAAATACCCCACTACAGCAGGGACCAGAGAGAATGTACTTCTCTGGACAAATACCTCACTACAGCAGGGACTAGGGAGACTGTACTTGTCTCCACAAATACCCCACTACAGCAGGGACCAGGGAGACTGTACTTGTCTCCACAAATACCTCACTACAGCAGGGACCAGGGAGACTGTACTTGTCTGGACAAATACCTCACTACAGCAGGGACCAGGGAGACTGTACTTGTCTGGACAAATACCTCATTACAGCAGGGACCAGGGAGACTGTACTTGTCTGGACAAATACCTCACTACAGCAGGGACCAGGGAGACTGTACTTGTCTCCACAAATACCTCACTACAGCAGGGACCAGGGAGACTGTACTTGTCTGGACAAATAGCTCACTACAGCAGGGACCAGGGAGACTGTACTTGTCTGGACAAATACCTCACTACAGCAGGGACCAGGGAGACTGTACTTGTCTGGACAAATACCTCACTACAGCAGGGACCAGGGAGACTGTACTTGTCTGGACAAATACCTCACTACAGCAGGGACCAGGGAGACTGTACTTGTCTGGACAAATACCTCATTACAGCAGGGACCAGGGAGACTGTACTTGTCTGGACAAATACCTCACTACAGCAGGGACCAGGGAGACTGTACTTGTCTGGACAAATACCTCACTACAGCAGGGACCAGGGAGACTGTACTTGTCTCCACAAATACCTCACTACAGCAGGGACCAGGGAGACTGTACTTGTCTGGACAAATACCTCACTACAGCAGGGACCAGGGAGACTGTACTTGTCTGGACAAATACCTCACTACAGCAGGGACCAGGGAGACTGTACTTGTCTGGACAAATACCTCACTACAGCAGGGACCAGGGAGACTGTACTTGTCTGGACAAATACCCCACTACAGCAGGGACCAGGGAGACTGTACTTGTCTGGACAAATACCTTACTACAGCAGGGACCAGAGAGACTGTACTTGTCTCCACAAATACCCCACTACAGCAGGGACCAGAGAGACTGTACTTGTCTGGACAAATACCTCACTACAGCAGGGACCAGGGAGACTGTACTTGTCTCCACAAATACCCCACTATAGCAGGTACCAGGGAGACTGTACTTGTCTGGACAAATACCTCACTACAGCAGGGACCAGGGAGACTGTACTTGTCTGGACAAATACCTCACTACAGCAGGGACCAGAGAGACTGTACTTGTCTGGACAAATACCTCACTACAGCAGGGACCAGGGAGACTGTACTTGTCTGGACAAATACCCCACTACAGCAGGGACCAGGGAGACTGTACTTGTCTGGACAAATACCTCACTACAGCAGGGACCAGGGAGACTGTACTTGTCTCCACAAATACCTCACTACAGCAGGGACCAGGGACACTGTACTTGTCTGGACAAATACCCCACTACAGCAGGGACCAGGGAGACTGTACTTGTCTGGACAAATACCCCACTACAGCAGGGACCAGGGAGACTGTACTTGTCTGGACAAATACCCCACTACAGCAGGGACCAGAGAGACTGTACTTGTCTGGACAAATACCTCACTACAGCCGGGACCAGGGGGACTGTACTTGTCTGGACAAATACCCCACTACAGCAGGGACCAGGGAGACTGTACTTGTCTGGACAAATACCTCACTACAGCAGGGACCAGGGAGACTGTACTTGTCTGGACAAATACCCCACGACAGCAGGGACCAGGGAGACAGTACTTGTCTGGACAAATACCCCACTACAGCAGGGACCAGAGAGACTGTACTTGTCTGGACAAATACCTCACTACAGCAGGGACCAGGGGGACTGTACTTGTCTGGACAAATACCTCACTACAGCAGGGACCAGGGAGACTGTACTTGTCTGGACAAATACCTCACTACAGCAGGGACCAGAGAGACTGTACTTGTCTGTACAAATACCTCACTACAGCAGGGACCAGGGAGACTGTACTTGTCTGGACAAATACCCCACTACAGCAGGGACCAGGGAGACTGTACTTGTCTGGACAAATACCCCACTACAGCAGGGACCAGGGAGACTGTACTTGTCTGGACAAATACCCCACTACAGCAGGGACCAGGGAGACTGTACTTGTCTGGACAAATACCTCACTACGTCAGGGACCAGGGAGACTGTACTTGTCTGGACAAATACCTCACTACAGCAGGGACCAGGGAGACTGTACTTGTCTGGACAAATACCCCACTACAGCAGGGTCCAGGGAGACTGTACTTGTCTGGACAAATACCTCACTACAGCAGGGACCAGGGAGACTGTACTTGTCTCCACAAATACCCCACTACAGCAGGGACCAGGGAGACTGTACTTGTCTGGACAAATACCCCACTACAGCAGAGACCAGGGAGACTGTACTTGTCTGGACAAATACCTCACTACAGCAGGGACCAGGGGGACTGTACTTGTCTGGACAAATACCCCACTACAGCAGGGACCAGAGAGAATGTACTTGTCTGGACAAATACCCCACTACAGCAGGGACCAGGGAGACTGTAATTGTCTCCACAAATACCTCACTACAGCAGGAACCAGGGAGACTGTACTTGTCTGGACAAATACCTCACTACAGCAGGGACCAGGGAGACTGTACTTGTCTGGACAAATACCTCACTACAGCAGGGACCAGGGAGACTGTACTTGTCTGGACAAATACCCCACTACAGCAGAGACCAGGGAGACTGTACTTGTCTGGACAAATACCTCACTACAGCAGGGACCAGGGAGACTGTACTTGTCTGGACAAATACCCCACTACAGCAGGGACCAGGGGGACTGTACTTGTCTGGACAAATACCCCACTACAGCAGGGACCAGAGAGACTGTACTTGTCTGGACAAATACCCCACTACAGCAGGGACCAGGGAGACTGTACTTGTCTGGACAAATACCTCACTACAGCAGGGACCAGGGAGACTGTACTTGTCTGGACAAATACCCCAATACAGCAGAGACCAGGGAGACTGTACTTGTCTGGACAAATACCCCACTACAGCAGGGACCAGGGAGACTGTACTTGTCTCCACAAATACCCCACTACAGCAGGGACCAGGGAGACTGTACTTGTCTGGACAAATACCCCACAACAGCAGGGACCAGGGAGACTGTACTTGTCTCCACAAATACCTCACTACAGCAGGAACCAGGGAGACTGTACTTGTCTGGACAAATACCTCACTACAGCAGGGACCAGGGAGACTGTACTTGTCTGGACAAATACCTCACTACAGCAGGGACCAGGGAGACTGTACTTGTCGGGACAAATACCTCACTACAGCAGGGACCAGGGAGACTGTACTTGTCTGGACAAATACCTCACTACAGCAGGGACCAGGGAGACTGTACTTGTCTGGACAAATACCCCACTACAGCAGGGACCAGGGAGACTGTACTTGTCTGGACAAATACCTCACTACAACAGGGACCAGGGAGACTGTACTTGTCTCCACAAATACCTCACTACAGCAGGGACCAGGGAGACTGTACTTGTCTGGACAAATACCTCACTACAGCAGGGACCAGGGAGACTGTAATTGTCTGGACAAATACCCCACTACAGCAGGGACCAGGGAGACTGTACTTGTCTGGACAAATACCTCACTACAGCAGGGACCAGGGAGACTGTACTTCTCTGGACAAATACCCCACTACAGCAGGGACCAGGGAGACTGTACTTGTCTGGACAAATACCCGACTACAGCAGGGACCAGGGAGACTGTACTTGTCTGGACAAATACCTCACTACAACAGGGACCAGGGAGACTGTACTTGTCTGGACAAATACCCCACTACAGCAGGGACCAGGGAGACTGTACTTGTCTGGACAAATACCTCACTGCAGCAGGGACCAGGGAGACTGTACTTGTCTGGACAAATACCTCACTACAGCAGGGACCAGGGAGACTGTACTTGTCTGGACAAATACCTCACTACAGCAGGGACCAGGGAGACTGTACTTGTCTGGACAAAAACCTCACTACAGCAGGGACCAGGGAGACTGTACTTGTCTGGACAAATACCTCACTACAGCAGGGACCAGTGAGACTGTACGTGTCTGGACAAATACCTCACTACAGCAGGGACCAGGGAGACTGTACTTGTCTGGACAAATACCTCACTACAGCAGGGACCAGGGAGACTGTACTTGTCTGGACAAATACGTCACTACAGCAGGGACCAGGGAGACTGTACTTGTCTCCACAAATACCTCAATACAGCAGGGACCAGCGAGACTGTACTTGTCTGGACAAATACCTCACTACAGCAGGGACCAGAGATACTGTACTTGTCTGGACAAATACCTCACTACAGCAGGGACCAGGGAGACTGTACTTGTCTGGACAAATACCTCACTACAGCAGGGACCAGGGAGACTGTACTTGTCTGGACAAATACCTCACTACAGCAGGGACCAGGGAGACTGTACTTGTCTGGACAAATACCTCACTACAGCAGGGACTAGGGAGACTGTACTTGTCTGGACAAATACCCCACTACAGCAGGGACCAGGGAGACTGTACTTGTCTGGACAAATACCTCACTACAGCAGGGACCAGGGAGACTGTACTTGTCTCCACAAATACCCCACTACAGCAGGGACCAGGGAGACTGTACTTGTCTGGACAAATACCTTACTACAGCAGGGACCAGGGAGACTGTACTTGTCTGGACAAATACCTCACTACAGCAGGGACCAGAGAGACTGTACTTGTCTGGACAAATACCCCACTACAGCAGGGACCAGGGAGACTGTACTTGTCTGGACAAATACCTCACTACAGCAGGGACCAGAGAGACTGTACTTGTCTGGACAAATACCTCACTACAGCAGGGAGCAGGGGGACTGTACTTGTCTGGACAAATACCTCACTACAGCAGGGACCAGGGAGACTGTACTTGTCTGGACAAATACCTCACTACAGCAGGGAGCAGGGAGACTGTACTTGTCTGGACAAATACCTCACTACAGCAGGGACCAGGGAGACTGTACTTGTCTGGACAAATACCCCACTACAGCAGGGACCAGAGAGACTGTACTTGTCTGGACAAATACCTTACTACAGCAGGGACCAGGGAGACTGTACTTGTCTGGACAAATACCTCACTACAGCAGGGACCAGGGAGACTGTACTTGTCTGGACAAATACCTCACTACAGCAGGGACTAGGGAGACTGTACTTGTCTGGACAAATACCTCACTACAGCAGGGACCAGGGAGACTGTACTTGTCTGGACAAATACCTCACTGCAGCAGGGACCAGGGAGACTGTACTTGTCTGGACAAATACCTTACTACAGCAGGGACCAGGGAGACTGTACTTGTCTGGACAAATACCTCACTACAGCAGGGACCAGGGAGACTGTACTTGTCTGGACAAATACCTCACTACAGCAGGGACCAGGGAGACTGTACTTGTCTGGACAAATACCTCACTGCAGCAGGGACCAGGGAGACTTTACTTGTCTGGACAAATACCCCACTACAGCAGGGACCAGGGAGACTGTACTTGTCTGTACAAATACCTCACTACAGCAGGGACCAGGGAGACTGTACTTGTCTGGACAAATACCTCACTACAGCAGGGACCAGGGAGACTGTACTTGTCTGGACAAATACCCCACTACAGCAGGGACCAGGGAGACTGTACTTGTCTGGACAAATACCTTACTACAGCAGGGACCAGAGAGACTGTACTTGTCTGGACAAATACCTCACTACAGCACGGACCAGTGAGACTGTACTTGTCTGCACAAATACCTCACTACAGCAGGGACCAGGGAGACTGTACTTGTCTGGACAAATACCTCACTACAGCAGGGACCAGGGAGACTGTACTTGTCTGGACAAATACCCCACTACAGCAGGGACCAGGGAGACTGTACTTGTCTCCACAAATACCTCACTACAGCAGGGACCAGGGAGACTGTACTTGTCTGGACAAATACCCCACTACAGCAGGGACCAGAGAGACTGTACTTGTCTGGACAAATACCCCACTACAGCAGGGACCAGGGAGACTGTACTTGTCTGGACAAATACCTCACTACAGCAGGGACCAGGGAGACTGTACTTGTCTGGACAAATACCTCACTACAGCAGGGACCAGGGAGACTGTACTTGTCTCCACAAATACCTCACTACAGCAGGGACCAGGGAGACTGTACTTGTCTGGACAAATACCTCACTACAGCAGGGACCAGGGAGACTGTACTTGTCTGGACAAATACCTCACTACAGCAGGGACCAGGGAGACTGTACTTGTCTCCACAAATACCTCACTACAGCAGGGACCAGGGAGACTGTACTTGTCTGGACAAATACCTCCCTGCAGCAGGGACCAGAGAGACTGTACTTGTCTGGACAAATACCTCACTACAGCAGGGACCAGAGAGACTGTACTTGTCTGGACAAATACCTCACTACAGCAGGGACCAGGGAGACTGTACTTGTCTGGACAAATACCTCACTACAGCAGGGACCAGGGAGACTGTACTTGTCTGGACAAATACCTCACTACAGCAGGGACCAGGGAGACTGTACTTGTCTAGACAAATACCTCACTACAGCAGGGACCAGAGAGACTGTACTTGTCTGGACAAATACCCCACTACAGCAGGGACCAGGGAGACTGTACTTGTCTGGACAAATACCTCACTACAGCAGGGACCAGGGAGACTGTACTTGTCTGGACAAATACCTCACTACAGCAGGGACCAGGGAGACTGTACTTGTCTGGACAAATACCTCACTACAGCAGGGACCAGGGAGACTGTACTTGTCTGGACAAATACCCCACTACAGCAGGGACCAGGGAGACTGTACTTGTCTGGACAAATACCCCACTACATCAGGGACCAGGGAGACTGTACTTGTCTGGACAAATACCCCACTACAGCAGGGACCAGGGAGACTGTACTTGTCTGGACAAATACCTCACTACAGCAGGGACCAGGGAGACTGTACTTGTCTGGACAAATACCTCACTACATCAGGGACCAGGGAGACTGTACTTGTCTGGACAAATACCTCACTACAGCAGGGACCAGGGAGACTGTACTTGTCTGGACAAATACCTCACTACAGCAGGGACCAGGGAGACTGTACTTGTCTGGACAAATACCTCAGTACAGCAGGGACCAGGGAGACTGTACTTGTCTGGACAAATACCTCACTACAGCAGGGACCAGGGAGACTGTACTTGTCTGGACAAATACCTCACTACAGCAGGGACCAGGGAGACTGTACTTGTCTGGACAAATACCTCACTACAGCAGGGACCAGGGAGACTGTACTTGTCTGGACAAATATCACACTACAGCAGGGACCAGAGAGACTGTACTTGTCTGGACAAATACCTCACTACAGCAGGGACCAGGGAGACTGTACTTGTCTGGACAAATACCTCACTACAGCAGGGACCAGGGAGACTGTACTTGTCTGGACAAATACCCCACTACAGCAGGGACCAGAGAGACTGTACTTGTCTGGACAAATACCTGACTACAGCAGGGACCAGGGAGACTGTACTTGTCTGGACAAATACCCCACTACAGCAGGGACCAGGGAGACTGTACTTGTCTGGACAAATACCTCACTACAGCAGGGACCAGAGAGACTGTACTTGTCTGGACAAATACCTCACTACAGCAGGGACCAGAGAGACTGTACTTGTCTGGACAAATACCTCACTACAGCAGGGACCAGAGAGTCTGTACTTGTCTGGACAAATACCTCACCACAGCAGGGACCTGAGAGACTGTACTTGTCTGGACAAATACCTCACTACAGCAGGGACCAGAGAGACTGTACTTGTCTGGACAAATACCCCACTACAGCAGGGACCAGGGAGACTGTACTTGTCTCCACAAATACCTCACTACAGCAGGGACCAAGGAGACTGTACTTGTCTGAACAAATACCTCACTACAGCAGGGACCAGGGAGACTGTACTTGTCTGGACAAATACCTCACTACAGCAGGGACCAGGGAGACTGTACTTGTCTGGACAAATATCTCACTACAGCAGGGACCAGGGAGACTGTACTTGTCTGGACAAATACCTCACTACAGCAGGGACCAGGGAGACTGTACTTGTCTGGACAAATACCTCACTACAGCAGGGAACAGGGAGACTGTACTTGTCTGGACAAATACCTCACTACAGCAGGGACCAGGGAGACTGTACTTGTCTGGACAAATACCTCACTACAGCAGGGACCAGGGAGACTGTACTTGTCTGGACAAATACCTCACTACAGCAGGGACCAGGGAGACTGTACTTGTCTGGACAAATACCCCACTACAGCAGGGACCAGAGAGACTGTACTTGTCTGGACAAATACCTTACTACAGCAGGGACCAGGGAGACTGTACTTGTCTGGACAAATACCTCACTACAGCAGGGACCAGGGAGACTGTACTTGTCTGGACAAATACCTCACTACAGCAGGGACCAGGGAGACTGTACTTGTCTGGACAAATACCTCACTACAGCAGGGACCAGGGAGACTGTACTTGTCTGGACAAATACCTCACTGCAGCAGGGACCAGGGAGACTGTACTTGTCTGGACAAATACCTTACTACAGCAGGGACCAGGGAGACTGTACTTGTCTGGACAAATACCTCACTGCAGCAGGGACCAGGGAGACTGTACTTGTCTGGACAAATACCTCACTGCAGCAGGGACCAGGGAGACTGTACTTGTCTGGACAAATACCTCACTGCAGCAGGGACCAGGGAGACTGTACTTGTCTGGACAAATACCCCACTACAGCAGGGACCAGGGAGACTGTACTTGTCTGTACAAATACCTCACTACAGCAGGGACCAGGGAGACTGTACTTGTCTGGACAAATACCTCACTACAGCAGGGACCAGGGAGACTGTACTTGTCTGGACAAATACCCCACTACAGCAGGGACCAGGGAGACTGTACTTGTCTGGACAAATACCTTACTATAGCAGGGACCAGAGAGACTGTACTTGTCTGGACAAATACCTCACTACAGCACGGACCAGTGAGTCTGTACTTGTCTGGACAAATACCTCACTACAGCAGGGACCAGGGAGACTGTACTTGTCTGGACAAATACATCACTACAGCAGGGACCAGGGAGACTGTACTTGTCTGGACAAATACCTCACTACAGCAGGGACCAGGGAGACTGTACTTGTCTCCACAAATACCTCACTACAGCAGGGACCAGGGAGACTGTACTTGTCTCCACAAATACCCCACTACAGCAGGGACCAGGGAGACTGTACTTGTCTGGACAAATACCTCACTGCAGCAGGGACCAGGGAGACTGTACTTGTCTGGACAAATACCCCACTACAGCAGGGACCAGGGAGACTGTACTTGTCTGTACAAATACCTCACTACAGCAGGGACCAGGGAGACTGTACTTGTCTGGACAAATACCTCACTACAGCAGGGACCAGGGAGACTGTACTTGTCTGGACAAATACCCCACTACAGCAGGGACCAGGGAGACTGTACTTGTCTGGACAAATACCTTACTACAGCAGGGACCAGAGAGAATGTACTTGTCTGGACAAATACCTCACTACAGCACGGACCAGTGAGTCTGTACTTGTCTGGACAAATACCTCACTACAGCAGGGACCAGGGAGACTGTACTTGTCTGGACAAATACCTCACTACAGCAGGGACCAGGGAGACTGTACTTGTCTGGACAAATACCTCACTACAGCAGGGACCAGGGAGACTGTACTTGTCTCCACAAATACCTCACTACAGCAGGGACCAGGGAGACTGTACTTGTCTCCACAAATGCCCCACTACAGCAGGGACCAGGGAGACTGTACTTGTCTGGACAAATACCCCACTACAGCAGGGACCAGAGAGACTGTACTTGTCTGGACAAATACCCCACTACAGCAGGGACCAGGGAGACTGTACTTGTCTGGACAAATACCTCACTACAGCAGGGACCAGGGAGACTGTACTTGTCTGGACAAATACCCCACTACAGCAGGGACCAGGGAGACTGTACTTGTCTGGACAAATACCTCACTACAGCAGGGACCAGGGAGACTGTACTTGTCTGGACAAATACCTTACTACAGCAGGGACCAGAGAGACTGTACTTGTCTGGACAAATACCCCACTACAGCAGGGACCAGAGAGACTGTACTTGTCTGGACAAATACCCCACTACAGCAGGGACCAGGGAGACTGTACTTGTCTGGACAAATACCCCACTACAGCAGGGACCAGAGAGACTGTACTTGTCTGGACAAATACCTTACTACAGCAGGGACCAGAGAGACTGTACTTGTCTCGACAAATACCTCACTACAGCAGGGACCAGAGAGACTGTACTTGTCTGGACAAATACCTTACTACAGCAGGGACCAGAGAGACTGTACTTGTCTCCACAAATACCTCACTACAGCAGGGACCAGAGAGACTGTACTTGTCTGGACAAATACCTCACTACAGCAGAGACCAGGGAGACTGTACTTGTCTGGACAAATACCCCACTACAGCAGGGACCAGGGAGACTGTACTTGTCTGGACAAATACCCCACTACAGCAGGGACCAGGGAGACTGTACTTGTCTCCACAAATACCTCACTACAGCAGGGACCAGGGAGACTGTACTTGTCTGGACAAATACCCCACTACAGCAGGGACCAGGGAGACTGTACTTGTCCGGACAAATACCTCACTACAGCAGGGACCAGGGAGACTGTACTTGTCTGGACAAATACCTCACTACAGCAGGGACCAGGGAGACTGTACTTGTCTCCACAAATACCCCACTACAGCAGGGACCAGGGAGACTGTACTTGTCTCCACAAATACCCCACTACAGCAGGGACCAGAGAGACTGTACTTGTCTGGACAAATACCCCACTACAGCAGGGACCAGGGAGACAGTACTTGTCTGGACAAATACCTCACTACAGCAGGGACCAGGGAGACTGTACTTGTCTGGACAAATACCCCACTACAGCAGGGACCAGGGAGACTGTACTTGTCTGGACAAATACCTCACTACAGCAGGGACCAGGGAGACTGTACTTGTCTGGACAAATACCTCACTACAGCAGGGACCAGGGAGACTGTACTTGTCTGGACAAATACCTCACTACAGCAGGGACCAGGGAGACTGTACTTGTCTGGACAAATACCTCACTACAGCAGGGACCAGGGAGACTGTACTTATCTGGACAAATACCTCACTGCAGCAGGGACCAGGGAGACTGTACTTGTCTGGACAAATACCTTACTACAGCAGGGACCAGGGAGACTGTACTTGTCTGGACAAATACCTCACTACAGCAGGGACCAGGGAGACTGTACTTGTCTGGACAAATACCTCACTGCAGCAGGGACCAGGGAGACTGTACTTGTCTGGACAAATACCTCACTGCAGCAGGGACCAGGGAGACTGTACTTGTCTGGACAAATACCCCACTACAGCAGGGACCAGGGAGACTGTACTTGTCTGTACAAATACCTCACTACAGCAGGGACCAGGGAGACTGTACTTGTCTGGACAAATACCTCACTACAGCAGGGACCAGGGAGACTGTACTTGTCTGGACAAATACCCCACTACAGCAGGGACCAGGGAGACTGTACTTGTCTGGACAAATACCTTACTATAGCAGGGACCAGAGAGACTGTACTTGTCTGGACAAATACCTCACTACAGCACGGACCAGTGAGTCTGTACTTGTCTGG
The DNA here is from genome assembly GCF_047496795.1 of Chiloscyllium punctatum. Lineage (NCBI taxonomy): Eukaryota > Metazoa > Chordata > Chondrichthyes > Orectolobiformes > Hemiscylliidae > Chiloscyllium > Chiloscyllium punctatum. The sequence continues at coordinate 172,317,916 of NC_092739.1, forward strand.
ACAAATACCTCACTACAGCAGGGACCAGGGAGACTGTACTTGTCTGGACAAATACATCACTACAGCAGGGACCAGGGAGACTGTACTTGTCTGGACAAATACCTCACTACAGCAGGGACCAGGGAGACTGTACTTGTCTCCACAAATACCTCACTACAGCAGGGACCAGGGAGACTGTACTTGTCTCCACAAATACCCCACTACAGCAGGGACCAGGGAGACTGTACTTGTCTGGACAAATACCTCACTGCAGCAGGGACCAGGGAGACTGTACTTGTCTGGACAAATACCCCACTACAGCAGGGACCAGGGAGACTGTACTTGTCTGTACAAATACCTCACTACAGCAGGGACCAGGGAGACTGTACTTGTCTGGACAAATACCTCACTACAGCAGGGACCAGGGAGACTGTACTTGTCTGGACAAATACCCCACTACAGCAGGGACCAGGGAGACTGTACTTGTCTGGACAAATACCTTACTACAGCAGGGACCAGAGAGACTGTACTTGTCTGGACAAATACCTCACTACAGCACGGACCAGTGAGTCTGTACTTGTCTGGACAAATACCTCACTACAGCAGGGACCAGGGAGACTGTACTTGTCTGGACAAATACCTCACTACAGCAGGGACCAGGGAGACTGTACTTGTCTGGACAAATACCTCACTACAGCAGGGACCAGGGAGACTGTACTTGTCTCCACAAATACCTCACTACAGCAGGGACCAGGGAGACTGTACTTGTCTCCACAAATGCCCCACTACAGCAGGGACCAGGGAGACTGTACATGTCTGGACAAATACCCCACTACAGCAGGGACCAGAGAGACTGTACTTGTCTGGACAAATACCCCACTACAGCAGGGACCAGGGAGACTGTACTTGTCTGGACAAATACCTCACTACAGCAGGGACCAGGGAGACTGTACTTGTCTGGACAAATACCCCACTACAGCAGGGACCAGGGAGACTGTACTTGTCTGGACAAATACCTCACTACAGCAGGGACCAGGGAGACTGTACTTGTCTGGACAAATACCTTACTACAGCAGGGACCAGAGAGACTGTACTTGTCTGGACAAATACCCCACTACAGCAGGGACCAGAGAGACTGTACTTGTCTGGACAAATACCCCACTACAGCAGGGACCAGGGAGACTGTACTTGTCTGGACAAATACCCCACTACAGCAGGGACCAGAGAGACTGTACTTGTCTGGACAAATACCTTACTACAGCAGGGACCAGAGAGACTGTACTTGTCTCGACAAATACCTCACTACAGCAGGGACCAGAGAGACTGTACTTGTCTGGACAAATACCTTACTACAGCAGGGACCAGAGAGACTGTACTTGTCTCCACAAATACCTCACTACAGCAGGGACCAGAGAGACTGTACTTGTCTGGACAAATACCTCACTACAGCAGAGACCAGGGAGACTGTACTTGTCTGGACAAATACCCCACTACAGCAGGGACCAGGGAGACTGTACTTGTCTGGACAAATACCCCACTACAGCAGGGACCAGGGAGACTGTACTTGTCTCCACAAATACCTCACTACAGCAGGGACCAGGGAGACTGTACTTGTCTGGACAAATACCCCACTACAGCAGGGACCAGGGAGACTGTACTTGTCCGGACAAATACCTCACTACAGCAGGGACCAGGGAGACTGTACTTGTCTGGACAAATACCTCACTACAGCAGGGACCAGGGAGACTGTACTTGTCTCCACAAATACCCCACTACAGCAGGGACCAGGGAGACTGTACTTGTCTCCACAAATACCCCACTACAGCAGGGACCAGAGAGACTGTACTTGTCTGGACAAATACCCCACTACAGCTGGGACCAGGGAGACAGTACTTGTCTGGACAAATACCTCACTACAGCAGGGACCAGGGAGACTGTACTTGTCTGGACAAATACCCCACTACAGCAGGGACCAGGGAGACTGTACTTGTCTGGACAAATACCTCACTACAGCAGGGACCAGGGAGACTGTACTTGTCTGGACAAATACCTCACTACAGCAGGGACCAGGGAGACTGTACTTGTCTGGACAAATACCTCACTACAGCAGGGACCAGGGAGACTGTACTTGTCTGGACAAATACCTCACTACAGCAGGGACCAGGGAGACTGTACTTGTCTGGACAAATACCTTACTACAGCAGGGACCAGGGAGACTGTACTTGTCTGGACAAATACCTTACTACAGCAGGGACCAGGGAGACTGTACTTGTCTCCACAAATACCTCACTACAGCAGGGACCAGGGAGACTGTACTTGTCTGGACAAATACCCCACTACAGCAGGGACCAGGGAGACTGTACTTGTCTGGACAAATACCCCACTACAGCAGGGACCAGGGAGACTGTACTTGTCTCCACAAATACCTCACTACAGCAGGGACCAGGGAGACTGTACTTGTCTCCACAAATACCTCACTACAGCAGGGACCAGGGAGACTGTACTTGTCTGGACAAATACCCCACTACAGCAGGGACCAGGGAGACTGTACTTGTCTGGACAAATACCTCACTACAGCAGGGACCAGGGAGACTGTACTTGTCTGGACAAATACCTCACTACAGCAGGGACCAGGGAGACTGTACTTGTCTGGACAAATACCTCACTACAGCAGGGACCAGGGAGACTGTACTTGTCTGGACAAATACCTCACTACAGCAGGGACCAGGGAGACTGTACTTGTCTGGACAAATACCTCACTACAGCAGGGACCACGGAGACTGTACTTGTCTGGGCAAATACCTCACTACAGCAGGGACCAGGGAGACTGTACTTGTCTGGACAAATACCTCACTACAGCAGGGACCAGGGAGACTGTACTTGTCTGGACAAATACCTCACTACAGCAGGGACCAGGGAGACTGAACTTGTCTGGACAAATACCTCATTACAGCAGGGACCAGGGAGACTGTACTTGTCTGGACAAATACCTCACTACAGCAGGGACCAGGGAGACTGTACTTGTCTGGACAAATACCTCACTACAGCAGGGACCAGGGAGACTGTACTTGTCTGGACAAATACCTTACTGCAGCAGGGAACAGGGAGACTGTACTTGTCTGGACAAATACCCACTACAGCAGGGACCAGGGAGACTGTACTGGTCTGGACAAATACCTCACTACAGCAGGGACCAGGGAGACTGTACTTGTCTGGACAAATACCTTACTACAGCAGGGACCAGGGAGACTGGACTTGTCTGGACAAATACCCCACTACAGCAGGGACCAGGGAGACTGTACTTGTCTGGACAAATACCTCACTACAGCAGGGACCAGGGAGACTGTACTTGTCTCCACAAATACCTCACTGCAGCAGGGACCAGGGAGACTGTACTTGTCTGGACAAATACCTCACTACAGCAGGGACCAGGGAGACTGTACTTGTCTGGACAAATACCTCACTACAGCAGGGACCAGGGAGACTGTACTTGTCTGGACAAATACCTCACTACAGCAGGGACCAGGGAGACTGTACTTGTCTGGACAAATACCTCACTACAGCAGGGACCAGGGAGACTGTACTTGTCTGGACAAATACCTCACTACAGCAGGGACCAGGGAGACTGTACTTGTCTGGACAAATACCTTACTGCAGCAGGGAACAGGGAGACTGTACTTGTCTGGACAAATACCCACTACAGCAGGGACCAGGGAGACTGTACTGGTCTGGACAAATACCTCACTACAGCAGGGACCAGGGAGACTGTACTTGTCTGGACAAATACCTTACTACAGCAGGGACCAGGGAGACTGGACTTGTCTGGACAAATACCCCACTACAGCAGGGACCAGGGAGACTGTACTTGTCTGGACAAATACCTCACTACAGCAGGGACCAGGGAGACTGTACTTGTCTCCACAAATACCTCACTGCAGCAGGGACCAGGGAGACTGTACTTGTCTGGACAAATACCTCACTACAGCAGGGACCAGGGAGACTGTACTTGTCTCCACAAATACCTCACTACAGCAGGGACCAGGGAGACTGTACTTGTCTGGACAAATACCTCACTACAGCAGGGACCAGGGAGACTGTACTTGTCTGGACAAATACCCCACTACAGCAGGGACCAGGGAGACTGTACTTGTCTGGACAAATACCTCACTACAGCAGGGACCAGGGAGACTGTACTTGTCTGGACAAATACCTCACTACAGCAGGGACCAGGGAGACTGTACTTGTCTGGACAAATACCCCACTACAGCAGGGACCAGAGAGACTGTACTTGTCTGGACAAATACCCCACTACAGCAGGGACCAGGGAGACTGTACTTGTCTGGACAAATACCTCACTACAGCAGGGACCCGAGAGACTGTACTTGTCTGGACAAATACCTCACTACAGCAGGGACCAGGGAGACTGTACTTGTCTGGACAAATACCTCACTACAGCAGGGACCAGGGAGACTGTACTTGTCTGGACAAATACCTCACTACAGCAGGGACCAGAGAGACTGTACTTGTCTGGACAAATACCTCACTACAGCAGGGACCCGAGAGACTGTACTTGTCTGGACAAATACCCCACTACAGCAGGGACCAGGGAGACTGTACTTGTCTGGACAAATACCTCACTACAGCAGGGACCAGGGAGACTGTACTTGTCTGGACAAATACCTCACTACAGCAGGGACCAGGGAGTCTGTACTTGTCTGGACAAATACCCCACTACAGCAGGGACCAGGGAGACTGTACTTGTCTGGACAAATACCTCACTACAGCAGGGACCAGGGAGACTGTACTTGTCTGGACAAATACCTTACTACAGCAGGGACCAGGGAGACTGTACTTGTCTGGACAAATACCCCACTACAGCAGGGACCAGGGAGACTGTACTTGTCTGGACAAATACCTCACTACAGCAGGGACCAGGGAGACTGTACTTGTCTGGACAAATACCCCACTACAGCAGGGACCAGAGAGACTGTACTTGTCTGGACAAATACCTCACTACAGCAGGGACCAGGGAGACTGTACATGTGTGGACAAATACCCCACTACAGCAGGGACCAGGGAGACTGTACTTGTCTGGACAAATACCTCACTACAGCAGGGACCAGGGAGACTGTACTTGTCTGGACAAATACCTCACTACAGCAGGGACCAGAGAGACTGTACTTGTCTGGACAAATACCTCACGACAGCAGGGACCCGAGAGACTGTACTTGTCTGGACAAATACCCCACTACAGCAGGGACCAGGGAGACTGTACTTGTCTGGACAAATACCTCACTACAGCAGGGACCAGGGAGACTGTACTTGTCTGGACAAATACCTCACTACAGCAGGGACCAGGGAGACTGTACTTGTCTGGACAAATACCCCACTACAGCAGGGACTAGGGAGACTGTACTTGTCTGGACAAATACCTCACTACAGCAGGGACCAGGGAGACTGTACTTGTCTGGACAAATACCTTACTACAGCAGGGACCAGGGAGACTGTACTTGTCTGGACAAATACCCCACTACAGCAGGGACCAGGGAGACTGTACTTGTCTGGACAAATACCTCACTACAGCAGGGACCAGGGAGACTGTACTTGTCTGGACAAATACCCCACTACAGCAGGGACCAGGGAGACTGTACTTGTCTGGACAAATACCTCACTACAGCAGGGACCAGGGAGACTGTACTTGTCTGGACAAATACCTCACTACAGCAGGGACCAGAGAGACTGTACTTGTCTGGACAAATACCCCACTACAGCAGGGACCAGGGAGACTGTACTTGTCTGGAAAAATACCTTACTACAGCAGGGACCAGGGAGACTGTACTTGTCTGGACAAATACCCCACTACAGCAGGGACCAGGGAGACTGTACTTGTCTGGACAAATACCTTACTACAGCAGGGACCAGGGAGACTGTACTTGTCTGGACAAATACCTCACTACAGCAGGGACCAGGGAGACTGTACTTGTCTGGACAAATACCCCACTACAGCAGGGACCAGAGAGACTGTACTTGTCTGGACAAATACCTCACTACAGCAGGGACCAGGGAGACTGTACTTGTCTGGACAAATACCCCACTACAGCAGGGACCAGGGAGACTGTACTTGTCTGGACAAATACCTCACTACAGCAGGGACCAGGGAGACTGTACTTGTCTGGACAAATACCTCACTACAGCAGGGACCAGAGAGACTGTACTTGTCTGGACAAATACCCCACTACAGCAGGGACCAGGGAGACTGTACTTGTCTGGACAAATACCTCACTACAGCAGGGACCAGGGAGACTGTACTTGTCTGGACAAATACCTCACTACAGCAGGGACCAGGGAGACTGTACTTGTCTGGACAAATACCTCACTACAGCAGGGACCAGGGAGACTGTACTTGTCTGGACAAATACCTCACTACAGCAGGAACCAGGGAGACGGTACTTGTCTGGACAAATACCTCACTACAGCAGGGACCAGGGAGACTGTACTTGTCTGGACAAATACCTCACTACAGCAGGGACCAGGGAGACTGTACTTGTCTGGACAAATACCTCACTACAGCAGAGACCAGAGAGACTGTACTTGTCTGGACAAATACCCCACTACAGCAGGGACCAGGGAGACTGTACTTGTCTGGACAAATACCCCACTACAGCAGGGACCAGGGAGACTGTACTTGTCTCCACAAATACCTCACTACAGCAGGGACCAGGGAGACTGTACTTGTCTCCACAAATACCTCACTACAGCAGGGACCAGGGAGACTGTACTTGTCTGGACAAATACCCCACTACAGCAGGGACCAGGGAGACTGTACTTGTCTGGACAAATACCTCACTACAGCAGGGACCAGGGAGACTGTACTTGTCTGGACAAATACCTCACTACAGCAGGGACCAGGGAGACTGTACTTGTCTGGACAAATACCTCACTACAGCAGGGACCAGGGAGACTGTACTTGTCTGGACAAATACCTCACTACAGCAGGGACCAGGGAGACTGTACTTGTCTGGACAAATACCCCACTACAGCAGGGACCACGGAGACTGTACTTGTCTGGGCAAATACCTCACTACAGCAGGGACCAGGGAGACTGTACTTGTCTGGACAAATACCTCACTACAGCAGGGACCAGGGAGACTGTACTTGTCTGGACAAATACCTCACTACAGCAGGGACCAGTGAGACTGTACTTGTCTGGACAAATACCTCACTACAGCAGGGACCAGGGAGACTGTACTTGTCTGGACAAATACCTCACTACAGCAGGGACCAGGGAGACTGTACTTGTCTCCACAAATACCTCACTACAGCAGGGACCAGGGAGACTGTACTTGTCTGGACAAATACCTCACTACAGCAGGGACCAGGGAGACTGTACTTGTCTCCACAAATACCTTACTACAGCGGGGACCAGGGAGACTGTACTTGTCTGGACAAATACCTCACTACAGCAGGGACCAGGGAGACTCTACTTGTCTCCACAAATACCCCACTACAGCAGGGACCAGGGAGACTGTACTTGTCTGGACAAATACCTCACTACAGCAGGGACCAGAGAGACTGTACTTGTCTGGACAAATACTTCACTACAGCAGGGAGCAGAGAGACTGTACTTGTCTGGACAAATACTTCACTACAGCAGGGACCAGAGAGACTGTACTTGTCTGGACAAATACTTCACTACAGCAGGGACCAGGGAGACTGTACTTGTCTGGACAAATACCTTACTACAGCAGGGACCAGGGAGACTGTACTTGTCTGGACAAATACCTTACTACAGCAGGGACCCGGGAGACTGGACTTGTCTGGACAAATACCCCACTACAGCAGGGACCAGGGAGACTGTACTTGTCTGGACAAATACCTTACTGCAGCAGGGAACAGGGAGACTGTACTTGTCTGGACAAATACCCACTACAGCAGGGACCAGGGAGTCTATACTGGTCTGGACAAATACCTCACTACAGCAGGGACCAGGGAGACTGTACTTGTCTGGACAAATACCTTACTACAGCAGGGACCAGGGAGACTGGACTTGACTGGACAAATACCCCACTACAGCAGGGACCAGGGAGACTGTACTTGTCTGGACAAATACCTCACTACAGCAGGGACCAGGGAGACTGTACTTGTCTCCACAAATACCTCACTACAGCAGGGACCAGGGAGACTGTACTTGTCTGGACAAATACCTCACTACAGCAGGGACCAGGGAGACTGTACTTGTCTGGACAAATACCTTACTGCAGCAGGGAACAGGGAGACTGTACTTGTCTGGACAAATACCCACTACAGCAGGGACCAGGGAGACTGTACTTGTCTGGACAAATACCTTCCTGCAGCAGGGAACAGGGAGAAAGTACTTGTCTGGACAAATACCTCACTACAGCAGGGACCAGGGAGCCTGTACTTGTCTGGACAAATACCTCACTACAGCAGGAACCATGGAGACTGTACTTGTCTGGACAAATACCTCACTACAGCAGAGACCAGGGAGACTGTACTTGTCTCCACAAATACCTCACTACAGCAGGGACCAGGGAGACTGTACTTGTCTGGACAAATACCCCACTACAGCAGGGACCAGAGAGACTGTACTAGTCTAGACAAATACCTTACTACAGCAGGGACCAGGGAGACTGTACTTGTCTGGACAAATACCTCACTACAGCAGGGACCAGGGAGACTGTACTTGTCTGGACAAATACCTCACTACAGCAGGGACCAGGGAGACTCTACTTGTCTCCACAAATACCCCACTACAGCAGGGACCAGGGAGACTGTACTTGTCTGGACAAATACCTCACTACAGCAGGGACCAGGGAGACTGTACTGTTTTGGACAAATACCTCACTACAGCAGGGACCAGAGAGACTGTACTTGTCTGGACAAATACCTCACTACAGCAGGAACCAGGGAGACTGTACTTGTCTGGACAAATACCCCACTACAGTAGGGACCAGGGAGACTGTACTTGTCTGGACAAATACCTCACTACAGCAGGGACCAGGGAGACTGTACTTGTCTGGACAAATACCTCACTACAGCAGGGACCAGGGAGACTCTACTTGTCTCCACAAATACCCCACTACAGCAGGGACCAGGGAGACTGTACTTGTCTGGACAAATACCTCACTACAGCAGGGACCAGAGAGACTGTACTTGTCTGGACAAATACTTCACTACAGCAGGGAGCAGAGAGACTGTACTTGTCTGGACAAATACTTCACTACAGCAGGGACCAGGGAGACTGTACTTGTCTGGACAAATACCCCACTACAGCAGGGACCAGGGAGACTGTACTTGTCTCCACAAATACCTCACTACAGCAGGGACCAGGGAGACTGTACTTGTCTCCACAAATACCTCACTACAGCAGGGACCAGGGAGACTGTACTTGTCTGGACAAATACCCCACTACAGCAGGGACCAGGGAGACTGTACTTGTCTGGACAAATACCTCACTACAGCAGGGACCAGGGAGACTGTACTTGTCTCCACAAATACCTTACTACAGCGGGGACCAGGGAGACTGTACTTGTCTGGACAAATACCTCACTACAGCAGGGACCAGGGAGACTCTACTTGTCTCCACAAATACCCCACTACAGCAGGGACCAGGGAGACTGTACTTGTCTGGACAAATACCTCACTACAGCAGGGACCAGAGAGACTGTACTTGTCTGGACAAATACTTCACTACAGCAGGGAGCAGAGAGACTGTACTTGTCTGGACAAATACTTCACTACAGCAGGGACCAGAGAGACTGTACTTGTCTGGACAAATACTTCACTACAGCAGGGACCAGGGAGACTGTACTTGTCTGGACAAATACCTTACTACAGCAGGGACCAGGGAGACTGTACTTGTCTGGACAAATACCTTACTACAGCAGGGACCCGGGAGACTGGACTTGTCTGGACAAATACCCCACTACAGCAGGGACCAGGGAGACTGTACTTGTCTGGACAAATACCTTACTGCAGCAGGGAACAGGGAGACTGTACTTGTCTGGACAAATACCCACTACAGCAGGGACCAGGGAGTCTATACTGGTCTGGACAAATACCTCACTACAGCAGGGACCAGGGAGACTGTACTTGTCTGGACAAATACCTTACTACAGCAGGGACCAGGGAGACTGGACTTGACTGGACAAATACCCCACTACAGCAGGGACCAGGGAGACTGTACTTGTCTGGACAAATACCTCACTACAGCAGGGACCAGGGAGACTGTACTTGTCTCCACAAATACCTCACTACAGCAGGGACCAGGGAGACTGTACTTGTCTGGACAAATACCTCACTACAGCAGGGACCAGGGAGACTGTACTTGTCTGGACAAATACCTTACTGCAGCAGGGAACAGGGAGACTGTACTTGTCTGGACAAATACCCACTACAGCAGGGACCAGGGAGACTGTACTTGTCTGGACAAATACCTTCCTGCAGCAGGGAACAGGGAGACTGTACTTGTCTGGACAAATACCTCACTACAGCAGGGACCAGGGAGCCTGTACTTGTCTGGACAAATACCTCACTACAGCAGGAACCATGGAGACTGTACTTGTCTGGACAAATACCTCACTACAGCAGAGACCAGGGAGACTGTACTTGTCTCCACAAATACCTCACTACAGCAGGGACCAGGGAGACTGTACTTGTCTGGACAAATACCCCACTACAGCAGGGACCAGAGAGACTGTACTAGTCTAGACAAATACCTTACTACAGCAGGGACCAGGGAGACTGTACTTGTCTGGACAAATACCTCACTACAGCAGGGACCAGGGAGACTGTACTTGTCTGGACAAATACCTCACTACAGCAGGGACCAGGGAGACTCTACTTGTCTCCACAAATACCCCACTACAGCAGGGACCAGGGAGACTGTACTTGTCTGGACAAATACCTCACTACAGCAGGGACCAGGGAGACTGTACTGTTTTGGACAAATACCTCACTACAGCAGGGACCAGAGAGACTGTACTTGTCTGGACAAATACCTCACTACAGCAGGAACCAGGGAGACTGTACTTGTCTGGACAAATACCCCACTACAGTAGGGACCAGGGAGACTGTACTTGTCTGGACAAATACCTCACTACAGCAGGGACCAGGGAGACTGTACTTGTCTGGACAAATACCTCACTACAGCAGGGACCAGGGAGACTCTACTTGTCTCCACAAATACCCCACTACAGCAGGGACCAGGGAGACTGTACTTGTCTGGACAAATACCTCACTACAGCAGGGACCAGAGAGACTGTACTTGTCTGGACAAATACTTCACTACAGCAGGGAGCAGAGAGACTGTACTTGTCTGGACAAATACTTCACTACAGCAGGGACCAGAGAGACTGTACTTGTCTGGACAAATACTTCACTACAGCAGGGACCAGGGAGACTGTACTTGTCTGGACAAATACCTTACTACAGCAGGGACCAGGGAGACTGTACTTGTCTCCACAAATACCTCACTACAGCAGGGACCAGGGAGACTGTACTTGTCTGGACAAATACCTCACTACAGCAGGGACCAGGGAGACTCTACTTGTCTCCACAAATACCCCACTACAGCAGGGACCAGGGAGACTGTACTTGTCTGGACAAATACCTCACTACAGCAGGGACCAGGGAGACTGTACTGTTTTGGACAAATACCTCACTACAGCAGGGACCAGAGAGACTGTACTTGTCTGGACAAATACCTCACTACAGCAGGAACCAGGGAGACTGTACTTGTCTGGACAAATACCCCACTACAGCAGGGACCAGGGAGACTGTACTTGTCTGGACAAATACCTCACTACAGCAGGGACCAGGGAGACTGTACTTGTCTGGACAAATACCTCACTACAGCAGGGACCAGGGAGACTCTACTTGTCTCCACAAATACCCCACTACAGCAGGGACCAGGGAGACTGTACTTGTCTGGACAAATACCTCACTACAGCAGGGACCAGAGAGACTGTACTTGTCTGGACAAATACTTCACTACAGCAGGGAGCAGAGAGACTGTACTTGTCTGGACAAATACTTCACTACAGCAGGGACCAGAGAGACTGTACTTGTCTGGACAAATACTTCACTACAGCAGGGACCAGGGAGACTGTACTTGTCTGGACAAATACCTTACTACAGCAGGGACCAGGGAGACTGTACTTGTCTGGACAAATACCTTACTACAGCAGGGACCAGGGAGACTGGACTTGTCTGGACAAATACCCCACTACAGCAGGGACCAGGGAGACTGTACTTGTCTGGACAAATACCTTACTGCAGCAGGGAACAGGGAGACTGTACTTGTCTGGACAAATACCCACTACAGCAGGGACCAGGGAGACTGTACTTGTCTGGACAAATACCTCACTACAGCAGCGACCAGGGAGACTGTACTTGTCTGGACAAATACCTTACTACAGCAGGGACCAGGGAGACTGGACTTGTCTGGACAAATACCCCACTACAGCAGGGACCAGGGAGACTGTACTTGTCTGGACAAATACCTCACTACAGCAGGGACCAGGGAGACTGTACTTGTCTCCACAAATACCTCACTACAGCAGGGACCAGGGAGACTGTACTTGTCTGGACAAATACCTCACTACAGCAGGGACCAGGGAGACTGTACTTGTCTGGACAAATACCTTACTGCAGCAGGGAACAGGGAGACTGTACTTGTCTGGACAAATACCCACTACAGCAGGGACCAGGGAGACTGTACTTGTCTGGACAAATACCTTCCTGCAGCAGGGAACAGGGAGACTGTACTTGTCTGGACAAATACCTCACTACAGCAGGGACCAGGGAGCCTGTACTTGTCTGGACAAATACCTCACTACAGCAGGAACCAGGGAGACTGTACTTGTCTGGACAAATACCTCACTACAGCAGAGACCAGGGAGACTGTACTTGTCTCCACAAATACCTCACTACAGCAGGGACCAGGGAGACTCTACTTGTCTCCACAAATACCCCACTACAGCAGGGACCAGAGAGACTGTACTAGTCTAGACAAATACCTTACTACAGCAGGGACCAGGGAGACTGTACTTGTCTGGACAAATACCTCACTACAGCAGGGACCAGGGAGACTGTACTTGTCTGGACAAATACCTCACTACAGCAGGGACCAGGGAGACTGTACTTGTCTGGACAAATACCTCACTACAGCAGGGACCAGGGAGACTGTACTTGTCTGGACAAATACCCCACTACAGCAGGGACCAGGGAGACTGTACTTGTCTGGACAAATACCCCACTACAGCAGGGACCAGGGAGACTGTACTTGTCTGGACAAATACCCCACTACAGCAGGGACCAGGGAGACTGTACTTGTCTGGACAAATACCTCACTACAGCAGGGACCAGAGAGACTGTACTTGTCTGGACAAATACCTCACTACAGCAGGAACCAGGGAGACTGTACTTGTCTGGACAAATACCCCACTACAGCAGGGACCAGGGAGACTGTAATTGTCTGGACAAATACCTCACTACAGCAGGGACCAGGGAGCCTGTACTTGTCTGGACAAATACCTCACTACAGCAGGAACCAGGGAGACTGTACTTGTCTGGACAAATACCTCACTACAGCAGAGACCAGGGAGACTGTACTTGTCTCCACAAATACCTCACTACAGCAGGGACCAGGGAGACTGTACTTGTCTGGACAAATACCCCACTACAGCAGGGACCAGAGAGACTGTACTAGTCTAGACAAATACCTTACTACAGCAGGGACCAGGGGGACTGTACTTGTCTGGACAAATACCTCACTACAGCAGGGACCAGGGAGACTGTACTTGTCTGGACAAATACCCCACTACAGCAGGGACCAGGGAGACTGTACTTGTCTGGACAAATACCTCACTACAGCAGGGACCAGAGAGACTGTACTTGTCTGGACAAATACCTCACTACAGCAGGGACCAGGGAGACTGTACTTGTCTGGACAAATACCCCACTACAGCAGGGACCAGGGAGACTGTATTTGTCTGGACAAATACCTCACTACAGCAGGGACCAGAGAGACTGTACTTGTCTGGACAAATACCTCACTACAGCAGCGACCAGGGAGACTGTACTTGTCTGGACAAATACCCCACTACAGCAGAGACCAGGGAGACTGTACTTGTCTGGACAAATACCTCACTGCAGCAGGGACCAGGGAGACTGTACTTGTCTGGACAAATACCTCACTACAGCAGAGACCAGGGAGACTGTACTTGTCTGGACAAATACCTCACGACAGCAGGGACCAGGGAGACTGTACTTGTCTGGACAAATACCTCACTACAGCAGGGACCAGAGAGACTGTACTTGTCTGGACAAATACCTCACTACAGCAGGGACCAGGGAGACTGTACTTGTCTGGACAAATACCTCATTACAGCAGGGACCAGGGAGACTGTACTTGTCTGGACAAATACCTCACGACAGCAGGGACCAGGGAGACTGTACTTGTCTGGACAAATACCTCACTACAGCAGGGACCAGGGAGACTGTACTTGTCTGGACAAATACCTCACTACAGCAGGGACCAGGGAGACTGTACTTGTCTGGACAAATACCTCACTACAGCAGGGACCAGGGAGACTGTACTTGTCTCCACAAATACCCCACTACAGCAGAGACCAGAGAGACTGTACTTGTCTGGACAAATACCTCACTACAGCAGGGACCAGGGAGACTGTACTTGTCTGGACAAATACCTCACTACAGCAGGGAACAGGGAGACTGTACTTGTCTGGACAAATACCTCACTACAGCAGGACCCAGGGAGACTGTACTTCTCTGGACAAATACCTCACTACAGCAGGGACCAGAGAGACTGTACTTGTCTGGACAAATACCTCACTACAGCAGGGACCAGGGAGACTGTACTTGTCTGGACAAATACCCCACTACAGCAGGGACCAGAGAGACTGTACTTGTCTGGACAAATACCTCACTACAGCAGGGACCAGGGAGACTGTACTTGTCTGGACAAATACCCCACTACAGCAGGGACCAGGGAGACTGTACTTGTCTGGACAAATACCTCACTACAGCAGGAACCAGGGAGACTGTACTTGTCTGGACAAATACCTCACTACAGCAGGGACCAGGGAGACTGTACTTGTCTGGACAAATACCTCACTACAGCAGGAACCAGGGAGACTGTACTTGTCTGGACAAATACCTCACTACAGCAGGGACCAGGGAGACTGTACTTGTCTGGACAAATACCTCACTACAGCAGGGACCAGGGAGACTGTACTTGTCTGGACAAATACCCCACTACAGCAGGGACCAGGGAGACTGTACTTGTCTGGACAAATACCTTATTACAGCAGGGACCAGGGAGACTGTACTTGTCTGGACAAATACCTCACTACAGCAGGGACCAGGGAGACTGTACTTGTCTGGACAAATACCTCACTACAGCAGGGACCAGAGAGACTGTACTTGTCTGGAGAAATACCTCACTACAGCAGGGACCAGGGAGACTGTACTTGTCTGGACAAATACCTCACTACAGCAGGGACCAGAGAGACTGTACTTGTCTGGACAAATACCTCACTACAGCAGGGACCAGGGAGACTGTACTTGTCTGGACAAATACCTCACTACAGCAGGGACCAGGGAGACGGTACTTGTCTGGACAAATACCCCACTACAGCAGGGACCAGGGAGACTGTACTTGTCTGGACAAATACCACACTACAGCAGGGACCAGGGAGACTGTACTTGTCTGGACAAATACCTTACTACAGCAGGGACCAGGGAGACTGTACTTGTCTGGACAAATACCTCACTACAGCAGGGACCAGGGAGACTATACTTGCCTGGACAAATACCTCACTACAGCAGGGACCAGGGAGACTGTACTTGTCTGGACAAATACCTCACTACAGCAGGGACCAGGGAGACTGTACTTGTCTGGACAAATACCTCACTACAGCAGGGACCAGAGAGACTGTACTTGTCTGGACAAATACCTCACTACAGCAGGGACCAGGGAGACTGTACTTGTCTGGACAAATACCTCACTACAGCAGGGACCAGGGACACTGTACTTGTCTGGGCAAATACCTCACTACAGCAGGGACCAGGGAGACGGTACTTGTCTGGACAAATACCTCACTACAGCAGGGACCAGGGAGACTGTACTTGTCTGGACAAATACCTCACTACAGCAGGGACCAGGGAGACTCTACTTGTCTCCACAAATACCTCACTCCAGCAGGGACCAGGGAGACTGTACTTGTCTGGACAAATACCTCACTACAGCAGGGACCAGGGAGACTGTACTTGTCTGGACAAATACCTCACTACAGCAGAGACCAGGGAGACTGTACTTGTCTGGACAAATACCCCACTACAGCAGGGACCAGGGAGACTGTACTTGTCTGGACAAATACCTCACTGCAGCAGGGACCAGTGAGACTGTACTTGTCTGGACAAATACCCCACTACAGCAGGGACCAGGGAGACTGTACTTGTCTGGACAAATACCCCACTATAGCAGGGACCAGGCAGACTGTACTTGTCTGGACAAATACCTCACTACAGCAGGGACCAGGGAGACTGTACTTGTCTGGACAAATACCTTACTACAGCAGGGACCAGGGAGACTGTACTTGTCTGGACAAATACCCCACTACAGCAGGGACCAGGGAGACTGTACTTGTCTCCACAAATACCCCACTACAGCAGGGACCAGGGAGACTGTACTTGTCTGGACAAATACCTTACTACAGCAGGGAACAGGGAGATTGTACTTGTCTGGACAAATACCTTACTACAGCAGGGACCAGGGAGACTGTACTTGTCTGGACAAATACCTTACTACAGCAGGGACCAGGGAGACTGTACTTGTCTGGACAAAGACCTCACTACAGCAGGGACCAGGGAGACTGTACTTGTCTGGACAAAAACCTCACTACAGCAGGGACCAGGGAGACTGTACTTGTCTGGACAAATACCCCACTACAGCAGGGACCAGGGAGACTGTACTTGTCTGGACAAATACCTTACTACAGCAGGGACCAGGGAGACTGTACTTGTCTGGACAAATACCCCACTACAGCAGGGACCAGGGAGACTGTACTTGTCTGGACAAATACCCCACTACAGCAGGGACCAGGGAGACTGTACTTGTCTCCACAAATACCCCACTACAGCAAAGACCAGGGAGACTGTACTTGTCTGGACAAATACGTTACTACAGCAGGGACCAGGGAGACTGTACTTGTCTGGACAAATACCTTACTACAGCAGGGACCAGGGAGACTGTACTTGTCTGGACAAATACCCCACTACAGCAGGGACCAGAGAGACTGTACTTGTCTGGACAAATACCTCACTACAGCAGGGACCAGAGAGTGTACTTGTCTGGACAAATACCTCACTACAGCAGGGACCAGGGAGACTGTACTTGTCTGGACAAATACCTCACTACAGCAGGGACCAGGGAGACTGTACTTGTCTGGACAAATACCTCACTACAGCAGGGACCAGGGAGACTGTACTTGTCTCCACAAATACCCCACTACAGCAGGGACCAGGGAGACTGTACTTGTCTCCACAAATACCTTACTACAGCAGGGACCAGGGAGACTGTACTTGTCTGGACAAATACCTCACTACAGCAGGGACCAGGGAGACTGTACTTGTCTGGACAAATACCTCATTACAGCAGGGACCAGGAAGACTGTACTTGTCTGGACAAATACCCCACTACAGCAGGGACCAGGGAGACTGTACTTGTCTGGACAAATACCTCACTACAGCAGGGACCAGGGAGACTGTACTTGTCTGGACAAATACCTTACTACAGCAGGGACCAGGGAGACTGTACTTGTCTGGACAAATACCCCACTACAGCAGGGACCAGGGAGACTGTACTTGTCTGGACAAATACCCCACTACAGCAGGGACCAGGGAGACTGTACTTGTCTGGACAAATACCTCACTACAGCAGGGACCAGGGAGACTGTACTTGTCTGGACAAATACCTCACTACAGCAGGGACCAGGGAGACTGTACTTGTCTCCACAAATACCCCACTACAGCAGGGACCAGGGAGACTGTACTTGTCTCCACAAATACCTTACTACAGCAGGGACCAGGGAGACTGTACTTGTCTGGACAAATACCTCACTACAGCAGGGACCAGGGAGACTGTACTTGTCTGGACAAATACCTCATTACAGCAGGGACCAGGGAGACTGTACTTGTCTGGACAAATACCCCACTACAGCAGGGACCAGGGAGACTGTACTTGTCTGGACAAATACCTCACTACAGCAGGGACCAGGGAGACTGTACTTGTCTGGACAAATACCTTACTACAGCAGGGACCAGGGAGACTGTACTTGTCTGGACAAATACCCCACTACAGCAGGGACCAGGGAGACTGTACTTGTCTGGACAAATACCCCACTACAGCAGGGACCAGGGTGACTGTACTTGTCTGGACAAATACCCCACTACAGCAGGGACCAGAGAGACTGTACTTGTCTGGAAAAATACCCCACTACAGCAGGGACCAGGGAGACTGTACTTGTCTCCACAAATACCCCACTACAGCAGGGACCAGGGAGACTGTACTTGTCTGGACAAATACCCCACTACAGCAGGGACCAGGGAGACTGTACTTGTCTCCACAAATACCCCACTACAGCAGGGACCAGGGAGACTGTATTTGTCTGGACAAATACCCCACTACAGCAGGGACCAGGGAGACTGTACTTGTCTGGACAAATACCTTACTACAGCAGGGACCAGGGAGACTGTACTTGTCTGGACAAATACCCCACTACAGCAGGGACCAGAGAGACTGTACTTGTCTGGACAAATACCTCACTACAGCAGGGACCAGAGAGTGTACTTGTCTGGACAAATACCTCACTACAGCAGGGACCAGGGAGACTGTACTTGTCTGGACAAATACCTCACTACAGCAGGGACCAGGGAGACTGTACTTGTCTGGACAAATACCTCACTACAGCAGGGACCAGGGAGACTGTACTTGTCTCCACAAATACCCCACTACAGCAGGGACCAGGGAGACTGTACTTGTCTAGACAAATACCTCACTACAGCAGGGACCAGGGAGACTGTACTTGTCTGGACAAATACCCCACTACAGCAGGGACCAGGGAGACTGTACTTGTCTGGACAAATACCTCACTACAGCAGGGACCAGGAAGACTGTACTTGTCTGGACAAATACCTCACTACAGCAGGGACCAGGGAGACTGTACTTGTCTGGACAAATACCCCACTACAGCAGGGACCAGGGAGACTGTACTTGTCTCCACAAATACCTTACTACAGCAGGGACCAGGGAGACTGTACTTGTCTCCACAAATACCTTACTACAGCAGGGACCAGGCAGACTGTACTTGTCTCCACAAATACCTCACTACAGCAGGGACCAGGGAGACTGTCCTTGTCTGGACAAATACCTCACTACAGCAGGGACCAGGGAGACTGTACTTGTCTCCACAAATACCCCACTACAGCAGGGACCAGGGAGACTGGATTTGTCTACACAAATACCTCACTACAGCAGGGACCAGGGAGACTGTACTTGTCTGGACAAATACCTCACTACAGCAGGGACCAGGGAGACTGTACTTGTCTCCACAAATACCTTACTACAGCAGGGACCAGGGAGACTGTACTTGTCTGGACAAATACCTCACTACAGCAGGGACCATAGAGACTGTACTTGTCTGGACAAATACCTCACTACAGCAGGGACCAGGGAGACTGTACTTGTCTGGACAAATACCTCACTACAGCAGGGACCAGGGAGACTGTACTTGTCTGGACAAATACCTCATTACAGCAGGGACCAGGGAGACTGTACTTGTCTGGACAAATACCCCACTACAGCAGGGACCAGGGGGACTGTACTTGTCTGGACAAATACCTCACTACAGCAGGGACCAGGGAGACTGTACTTGTCTGGACAAATACCTTACTACAGCAGGGACCAGGGAGACTGTACTTGTCTGGACAAATACCCCACTACAGCAGGGACCAGGGAGACTGTACTTGTCTGGACAAATACCCCACTACAGCAGGGACCAGGGAGACTGTACTTGTCTGGACAAATACCTTACTACAGCAGGGACCACGGAGACTGTAGTTGTCTCCACAAATACCTCACTACAGCAGGGACCAGGGAGACTGTACTTGTCTGGACAAATACCTCACTACAGCAGGGACCAGGGAGACTGTACTTGTCTCCACAAATACCCCACTACAGCAGGGACCAGGGAGACTGTACTTGTCTGGACAAATACCTCACTACAGCAGAGACCAGGGAGACTGTACATGTCTGGACAAATACCTCACTACAGCAGGGACCAGGGAGACTGTACTTGTCTAGACAAATACCTCACTACAGCAGGGACCAGGGAGACTGTACTTGTCTGGACAAATACCTCACTACAGCAGGGACCAGGGAGACTGTACTTGTCTCCACAAATACCTTACTACAGCAGGGACCAGGGAGACTGTACTTGTCTGGACAAATACCTCACTACAGCAGGGACCAGGGAGACTGTACTTGTCTGGACAAATACCTCATTACAGCAGGGACCAGGGAGACTGTACTTGTCTGGACAAATACCCCACTACAGCAGGGACCAGGGAGACTGTACTTGTCTGGACAAATACCTCACTACAGCAGGGACCAGGGAGACTGTACTTGTCTGGACAAATACCTTACTACAGCAGGGACCAGGGAGACTGTACTTGTCTGGACAAATACCCCACTACAGCAGGGACCAGGGAGACTGTACTTGTCTGGACAAATACCCCACTACAGCAGGGACCAGGGTGACTGTACTTGTCTGGACAAATACCCCACTACAGCAGGGACCAGAGAGACTGTACTTGTCTGGAAAAATACCCCACTACAGCAGGGACCAGGGAGACTGTACTTGTCTCCACAAATACCCCACTACAGCAGGGACCAGGGAGACTGTACTTGTCTGGACAAATACCCCACTACAGCAGGGACCAGGGAGACTGTACTTGTCTGGACAAATACCTCACTGCAGCAGGGACCAGGGAGACTGTACTTGTCTCCACAAATACCTCACTACAGCAGGGACCAGGGAGACTGTACTTGTCTGGACAAATACCTCACTACAGCAGGGACCAGGGAGACTGTACTTGTCTGGACAAATACCCCACTACAGCAGGGACCAGGGAGACTGTACTTGTCTGGACAAATACCTTACTACAGCAGGGACCAGGGAGACTGTACTTGTCTGGACAAATACCTCACTACAGCAGGGACCAGGGAGACTGTACTTGTCTGGACAAATACCTCACTACAGCAGGGACCAGGGAGACTGTACTTGTCTGGACAAATAATTCACTACAGCAGGGACCAGAGAGACTGTACTTGTCTGGACTAATACCCCAATACAGCAGGGACCAGGGAGACTGTACTTGTCTGGACAAATATCTCACTACAGCAGGGACCAGGGAGACTGTACTTGTCTGGACAAATACCTCACTACAGCAGGGACCAGGGAGACTGTACTTGTCTCCACAAATACCTCACTACAGCAGGGACCAGGGAGACTGTACTTGTCTGGACAAATACCTCACTACAGCAGGGACCAGGGAGACTGTACTTGTCTCCACAAATACCTCACTACAGCAGGGACCAGAGAGACTGTACTTGTCTGGACAAATACCCCACTACAGCAGGGACCAGAGAGACTGTACTTGTCTGGACAAATACCCCACTACAGCAGGGACCAGGGAGACTGTACTTGTCTGGACAAATACCTCACTACAGCAGGGACCAGGGAGACTGTACTTGTCTGGACAAATACCTCACTACAGCAGGGACCAGGGAGACTGTACTTGTCTGGACAAATACCTCACTACAGCAGGGACCAGGGAGACTGTACTTGTCTGGACAAATACCTCACTACAGCAGGGACCAGGGAGACTGTACTTGTCTGGACAAATACCTCACTACAGCAGGGACCAGGGAGACTGTACTTGTCTCCACAAATACCCCACTACAGCAGGGACCAGGGAGACTGTACTTGTCTGGACAAATACCTCACTACAGCAGGGACCAGGGAGACTGTACTTGTCTGGACAAATACCCCACTACAGCAGGGACCAGAGAGACTGTACTTGTCTGGACAAATACCTCACTACAGCAGGGACCAGGGAGACTGTACTTGTCTGGACAAATACCTCACTACAGCAGGGACCGGAGAGACTGTACTTGTCTGGACAAATACCTCACTACAGCAGGGACCAGGGAGACTGTACTTGTCTGGACAAATACCTCACAACAGCAGGGACCAGGGAGACTGTACTTGTCTCCACAAATACCTCACTACAGCAGGGACCAGGGAGACTGTACTTGTCTCCACAAATACCCCACTACAGCAGGGACCAGGGAGACTGTACTTGTCTGGACAAATACCTCACTACAGCAGGGACCAGGGAGACTGTACTTGTCTGGACAAATACCTCACTACAGCAGGGACCAGGGAGACTGTACTTGTCTGGACAAATACCTCACTACAGCAGGGACCAGGGAGACTGTACTTGTCTGGACAAATACCTTACTACAGCAGGGACCAGGGAGACTGTACTTGTCTGGACAAATACCTCATTACAGCAGGGACCAGGGAGACTGTACTTGTCTGGACAAATACCCCACTACAGCAGGGACCAGGGAGACTGTACTTGTCTCCACAAATACCTTACTACAGCAGGGACCAGGGAGACTGTACTTGTCTGGACAAATACCTCACTACAGCAGGGACCAGGGAGACTGTACTTGTCTGGACAAATACCTCATTACAGCAGGGACCAGGGAGACTGTACTTGTCTGGACAAATACCCCACTACAGCAGGGACCAGGGAGACTGTACTTGTCTGGACAAATACCTCACTACAGCAGGGACCAGGGAGACTGTACTTGTCTGGACAAATACCTTACTACAGCAGGGACCAGGGAGACTGTACTTGTCTGGACAAATACCCCACTACAGCAGGGACCAGGGAGACTGTACTTGTCTGGACAAATACCCCACTACAGCAGGGACCAGGGTGACTGTACTTGTCTGGACAAATACCCCACTACAGCAGGGACCAGAGAGACTGTACTTGTCTGGAAAAATACCCCACTACAGCAGGGACCAGGGAGACTGTACTTGTCTCCACAAATACCCCACTACAGCAGGGACCAGGGAGACTGTACTTGTCTGGACAAATACCCCACTACAGCAGGGACCAGGGAGACTGTACTTGTCTGGACAAATACCTCACTGCAGCAGGGACCAGGGAGACTGTACTTGTCTCCACAAATACCTCACTACAGCAGGGACCAGGGAGACTGTACTTGTCTGGACAAATACCTCACTACAGCAGGGACCAGGGAGACTGTACTTGTCTGGACAAATACCCCACTACAGCAGGGACCAGGGAGACTGTACTTGTCTGGACAAATACCTTACTACAGCAGGGACCAGGGAGACTGTACTTGTCTGGACAAATACCTCACTACAGCAGGGACCAGGGAGACTGTACTTGTCTGGACAAATACCTCACTACAGCAGGGACCAGGGAGACTGTACTTGTCTGGACAAATAATTCACTACAGCAGGGACCAGAGAGACTGTACTTGTCTGGACTAATACCCCAATACAGCAGGGACCAGGGAGACTGTACTTGTCTGGACAAATATCTCACTACAGCAGGGACCAGGGAGACTGTACTTGTCTGGACAAATACCTCACTACAGCAGGGACCAGGGAGACTGTACTTGTCTCCACAAATACCTCACTACAGCAGGGACCAGGGAGACTGTACTTGTCTGGACAAATACCTCACTACAGCAGGGACCAGGGAGACTGTACTTGTCTCCACAAATACCTCACTACAGCAGGGACCAGAGAGACTGTACTTGTCTGGACAAATACCCCACTACAGCAGGGACCAGAGAGACTGTACTTGTCTGGACAAATACCCCACTACAGCAGGGACCAGGGAGACTGTACTTGTCTGGACAAATACCTCACTACAGCAGGGACCAGGGAGACTGTACTTGTCTGGACAAATACCTCACTACAGCAGGGACCAGGGAGACTGTACTTGTCTGGACAAATACCTCACTACAGCAGGGACCAGGGAGACTGTACTTGTCTGGACAAATACCTCACTACAGCAGGGACCAGGGAGACTGTACTTGTCTGGACAAATACCTCACTACAGCAGGGACCAGGGAGACTGTACTTGTCTCCACAAATACCCCACTACAGCAGGGACCAGGGAGACTGTACTTGTCTGGACAAATACCTCACTACAGCAGGGACCAGGGAGACTGTACTTGTCTGGACAAATACCCCACTACAGCAGGGACCAGAGAGACTGTACTTGTCTGGACAAATACCTCACTACAGCAGGGACCAGGGAGACTGTACTTGTCTGGACAAATACCTCACTACAGCAGGGACCGGAGAGACTGTACTTGTCTGGACAAATACCTCACTACAGCAGGGACCAGGGAGACTGTACTTGTCTGGACAAATACCTCACAACAGCAGGGACCAGGGAGACTGTACTTGTCTCCACAAATACCTCACTACAGCAGGGACCAGGGAGACTGTACTTGTCTCCACAAATACCCCACTACAGCAGGGACCAGGGAGACTGTACTTGTCTGGACAAATACCTCACTACAGCAGGGACCAGGGAGACTGTACTTGTCTGGACAAATACCTCACTACAGCAGGGACCAGGGAGACTGTACTTGTCTGGACAAATACCTCACTACAGCAGGGACCAGGGAGACTGTACTTGTCTGGACAAATACCTTACTACAGCAGGGACCAGGGAGACTGTACTTGTCTGGACAAATACCTCATTACAGCAGGGACCAGGGAGACCGTACTTGTCTGGACAAATACCCCACTACAGCAGGGACCAGGGAGACTGTACTTGTCTGGACAAATACCTCACTACAGCAGGGACCAGGGAGACTGTACTTGTCTGGACAAATACCTTACTACAGCAGGGACCAGGGAGACTGTACTTGTCTGGACAAATACCCCACTACAGCAGGGACCAGGGAGACTGTACTTGTCTGGACAAATACCCCACTACAGCAGGGACCAGGGAGACTGTACTTGTCTGGACAAATACCTTACTACAGCAGGGACCACGGAGACTGTACTTGTCTCCACAAATACCTCACTACAGCAGGGACCAGGGAGACTGTACTTGTCTGGACAAATACCTCACTACAGCAGGGCCCAGGGAGACTGTACTTGTCTCCACAAATACCCCACTACAGCAGGGACCAGGGAGACTGTACTTGTCTGGACAAATACCTCACTACAGCAGAGACCAGGGAGACTGTACTTGTCTGGACAAATACCTCACTACAGCAGGGACCAGGGAGACTGTACTTGTCGAGACAAATACCTCACTACAGCAGGGACCAGGGAGACTGTACTTGTCTGGACAAATACCTCACTACAGCAGGGACCAGGGAGACTGTACTTGTCTCCACAAATACCTTACTACAGCAGGGACCAGGGAGACTGTACTTGTCTGGACAAATACCTCACTACAGCAGGGACCAGGGAGACTGTACTTGTCTGGACAAATACCTCATTACAGCAGGGACCAGGGAGACTGTACTTGTCTGGACAAATACCCCACTACAGCAGGGACCAGGGAGACTGTACTTGTCTGGACAAATACCTCACTACAGCAGGGACCAGGGAGACTGTACTTGTCTGGACAAATACCTTACTACAGCAGGGACCAGGGAGACTGTACTTGTCTGGACAAATACCCCACTACAGCAGGGACCAGGGAGACTGTACTTGTCTGGACAAATACCCCACTACAGCAGGGACCAGGGTGACTGTACTTGTCTGGACAAATACCCCACTACAGCAGGGACCAAAGAGACTGTACTTGTCTGGAAAAATACCCCACTACAGCAGGGACCAGGGAGACTGTACTTGTCTCCACAAATACCCCACTACAGCAGGGACCAGGGAGACTGTACTTGTCTGGACAAATACCCCACTACAGCAGGGACCAGGGAGACTGTACTTGTCTGGACAAATACCTCACTGCAGCAGGGACCAGGGAGACTGTACTTGTCTCCACAAATACCTCACTACAGCAGGGACCAGGGAGACTGTACTTGTCTCCACAAATACCTCACTACAGCAGGGACCAGGGAGACTGTACTTGTCTGGACAAATACCTCACTACAGCAGGGACCAGGGAGACTGTACTTGTCTGGACAAATACCCCACTACAGCAGGGACCAGGGAGACTGTACTTGTCTGGACAAATACCTTACTACAGCAGGGACCAGGGAGACTGTACTTGTCTGGACAAATACCTCACTACAGCAGGGACCAGGGAGACTGTACTTGTCTGGACAAATACCTCACTACAGCAGGGACCAGGGAGACTGTACTTGTCTGGACAAATACCTCACTACAGCAGGGACCAGAGAGACTGTACTTGTCTGGACTAATACCCCACTAGAGCAGGGACCAGGGAGACTGTACTTGTCTGGACAAATACCTCACTACAGCAGGGACCAGGGAGACTGTACTTGTCTCCACAAATACCTCACTACAGCAGGGACCAGGGAGACTGTACTTGTCTGGACAAATACCTCACTACAGCAGGGACCAGGGAGACTGTACTTGTCTCCACAAATCCCTCACTACAGCAGGGACCAGAGAGACTGTACTTGTCTGGACAAATACCCCACTACAGCAGGGACCAGGGAGACTGTACTTGTCTGGACAAATACCCCACTACAGCAGGGACCAGGGAGACTGTACTTGTCTGGACAAATACCTCACTACAGCAGGGACCAGGGAGACTGTACTTGTCTGGACAAATACCTCACTACAGCAGGGACCAGGGAGACTGTACTTGTCTGGACAAATACCCCACTACAGCAGGGACCAGGGAGACTGTACTTGTCTGGACAAATACCTTACTACAGCAGGGACCAGGGAGACTGTACTTGTCTGGACAAATACCTCACTACAGCAGGGACCAGGGAGACTGTACTTGTCTGGACAAATACCTCACTACAGCAGGGACCAGGGAGACTGTACTTGTCTGGACAAATAATTCACTACAGCAGGGACCAGAGAGACTGTACTTGTCTGGACTAATACCCCAATACAGCAGGGACCAGGGAGACTGTACTTGTCTGGACAAATATCTCACTACAGCAGGGACCAGGGAGACTGTACTTGTCTGGACAAATACCTCACTACAGCAGGGACCAGGGAGACTGTACTTGTCTCCACAAATACCTCACTACAGCAGGGACCAGGGAGACTGTACTTGTCTGGACAAATACCTCACTACAGCAGGGACCAGGGAGACTGTACTTGTCTCCACAAATACCTCACTACAGCAGGGACCAGAGAGACTGTACTTGTCTGGACAAATACCCCACTACAGCAGGGACCAGAGAGACTGTACTTGTCTGGACAAATACCCCACTACAGCAGGGACCAGGGAGACTGTACTTGTCTGGACAAATACCTCACTACAGCAGGGACCAGGGAGACTGTACTTGTCTGGACAAATACCTCACTACAGCAGGGACCAGGGAGACTGTACTTGTCTGGACAAATACCTCACTACAGCAGGGACCAGGGAGACTGTACTTGTCTGGACAAATACCTCACTACAGCAGGGACCAGGGAGACTGTACTTGTCTGGACAAATACCTCACTACAGCAGGGACCAGGGAGACTGTACTTGTCTCCACAAATACCCCACTACAGCAGGGACCAGGGAGACTGTACTTGTCTGGACAAATACCTCACTACAGCAGGGACCAGGGAGACTGTACTTGTCTGGACAAATACCCCACTACAGCAGGGACCAGAGAGACTGTACTTGTCTGGACAAATACCTCACTACAGCAGGGACCAGGGAGACTGTACTTGTCTGGACAAATACCTCACTACAGCAGGGACCGGAGAGACTGTACTTGTCTGGACAAATACCTCACTACAGCAGGGACCAGGGAGACTGTACTTGTCTGGACAAATACCTCACAACAGCAGGGACCAGGGAGACTGTACTTGTCTCCACAAATACCTCACTACAGCAGGGACCAGGGAGACTGTACTTGTCTGGACAAATACCCCACTACAGCAGGGACCAGGGAGACTGTACTTGTCTGGACAAATACCTCACTACAGCAGGGACCAGGGAGACTGTACTTGTCTGGACAAATACCTCACTACAGCAGGGACCAGGGAGACTGTACTTGTCTGGACAAATACCTCACTACAGCAGGGACCAGGGAGACTGTACTTGTCTGGACAAATACCTTACTACAGCAGGGACCAGGGAGACTGTACTTGTCTGGACAAATACCTCATTACAGCAGGGACCAGGGAGACTGTACTTGTCTGGACAAATACCCCACTACAGCAGGGACCAGGGAGACTGTACTTGTCTGGACAAATACCTCACTACAGCAGGGACCAGGGAGACTGTACTTGTCTGGACAAATACCTTACTACAGCAGGGACCAGGGAGACTGTACTTGTCTGGACAAATACCCCACTACAGCAGGGACCAGGGAGACTGTACTTGTCTGGACAAATACCCCACTACAGCAGGGACCAGGGAGACTGTACTTGTCTGGACAAATACCTTACTACAGCAGGGACCACGGAGACTGTACTTGTCTCCACAAATACCTCACTACAGCAGG
The DNA here is from genome assembly GCF_047496795.1 of Chiloscyllium punctatum. NCBI lineage: Eukaryota > Metazoa > Chordata > Chondrichthyes > Orectolobiformes > Hemiscylliidae > Chiloscyllium > Chiloscyllium punctatum. The sequence continues at coordinate 172,346,690 of NC_092739.1, forward strand.
GACCAGGGAGACTGTACTTGTCTGGACAAATACCTCACTACAGCAGGGCCCAGGGAGACTGTACTTGTCTCCACAAATACCCCACTACAGCAGGGACCAGGGAGACTGTACTTGTCTGGACAAATACCTCACTACAGCAGAGACCAGGGAGACTGTACTTGTCTGGACAAATACCTCACTACAGCAGGGACCAGGGAGACTGTACTTGTCTAGACAAATACCTCACTACAGCAGGGACCAGGGAGACTGTACTTGTCTGGACAAATACCTCACTACAGCAGGGACCAGGGAGACTGTACTTGTCTCCACAAATACCTTACTACAGCAGGGACCAGGGAGACTGTACTTGTCTGGACAAATACCTCACTACAGCAGGGACCAGGGAGACTGTACTTGTCTGGACAAATACCTCATTACAGCAGGGACCAGGGAGACTGTACTTGTCTGGACAAATACCCCACTACAGCAGGGACCAGGGAGACTGTACTTGTCTGGACAAATACCTCACTACAGCAGGGACCAGGGAGACTGTACTTGTCTGGACAAATACCTTACTACAGCAGGGACCAGGGAGACTGTACTTGTCTGGACAAATACCCCACTACAGCAGGGACCAGGGAGACTGTACTTGTCTGGACAAATACCCCACTACAGCAGGGACCAGGGTGACTGTACTTGTCTGGACAAATACCCCACTACAGCAGGGACCAAAGAGACTGTACTTGTCTGGAAAAATACCCCACTACAGCAGGGACCAGGGAGACTGTACTTGTCTCCACAAATACCCCACTACAGCAGGGACCAGGGAGACTGTACTTGTCTGGACAAATACCCCACTACAGCAGGGACCAGGGAGACTGTACTTGTCTGGACAAATACCTCACTGCAGCAGGGACCAGGGAGACTGTACTTGTCTCCACAAATACCTCACTACAGCAGGGACCAGGGAGACTGTACTTGTCTCCACAAATACCTCACTACAGCAGGGACCAGGGAGACGGTACTTGTCTGGACAAATACCTCACTACAGCAGGGACCAGGGAGACTGTACTTGTCTGGACAAATACCCCACTACAGCAGGGACCAGGGAGACTGTACTTGTCTGGACAAATACCTTACTACAGCAGGGACCAGGGAGACTGTACTTGTCTGGACAAATACCTCACTACAGCAGGGACCAGGGAGACTGTACTTGTCTGGACAAATAATTCACTACAGCAGGGACCAGAGAGACTGTACTTGTCTGGACTAATACCCCAATACAGCAGGGACCAGGGAGACTGTACTTGTCTGGACAAATATCTCACTACAGCAGGGACCAGGGAGACTGTACTTGTCTGGACAAATACCTCACTACAGCAGGGACCAGGGAGACTGTACTTGTCTCCACAAATACCTCACTACAGCAGGGACCAGGGAGACTGTACTTGTCTGGACAAATACCTCACTACAGCAGGGACCAGGGAGACTGTACTTGTCTCCACAAATGCCTCACTACAGCAGGGACCAGAGAGACTGTACTTGTCTGGACAAATACCCCACTACAGCAGGGACCAGAGAGACTGTACTTGTCTGGACAAATACCCCACTACAGCAGGGACCAGGGAGACTGTACTTGTCTGGACAAATACCTCACTACAGCAGGGACCAGGGAGACTGTACTTGTCTGGACAAATACCTCACTACAGCAGGGACCAGGGAGACTGTACTTGTCTGGACAAATACCTCACTACAGCAGGGACCAGGGAGACTGTACTTGTCTGGACAAATACCTCACTACAGCAGGGACCAGGGAGACTGTACTTGTCTGGACAAATACCTCACTACAGCAGGGACCAGGGAGACTGTACTTGTCTCCACAAATACCCCACTACAGCAGGGACCAGGGAGACTGTACTTGTCTGGACAAATACCTCACTACAGCAGGGACCAGGGAGACTGTACTTGTCTGGACAAATACCCCACTACAGCAGGGACCAGAGAGACTGTACTTGTCTGGACAAATACCTCACTACAGCAGGGACCAGGGAGACTGTACTTGTCTGGACAAATACCTCACTACAGCAGGGACCGGAGAGACTGTACTTGTCTGGACAAATACCTCACTACAGCAGGGACCAGGGAGACTGTACTTGTCTGGACAAATACCTCACAACAGCAGGGACCAGGGAGACTGTACTTGTCTCCACAAATACCTCACTACAGCAGGGACCAGGGAGACTGTACTTGTCTGGACAAATACCCCACTACAGCAGGGACCAGGGAGACTGTACTTGTCTGGACAAATACCTCACTACAGCAGGGACCAGGGAGACTGTACTTGTCTGGACAAATACCTCACTACAGCAGGGACCAGGGAGACTGTACTTGTCTGGACAAATACCTCACTACAGCAGGGACCAGGGAGACTGTACTTGTCTGGACAAATACCTTACTACAGCAGGGACCAGGGAGACTGTACTTGTCTGGACAAATACCTCATTACAGCAGGGACCAGGGAGACTGTACTTGTCTGGACAAATACCCCACTACAGCAGGGACCAGGGAGACTGTACTTGTCTGGACAAATACCTCACTACAGCAGGGACCAGGGAGACTGTACTTGTCTGGACAAATACCTTACTACAGCAGGGACCAGGGAGACTGTACTTGTCTGGACAAATACCCCACTACAGCAGGGACCAGGGAGACTGTACTTGTCTGGACAAATACCCCACTACAGCAGGGACCAGGGAGACTGTACTTGTCTGGACAAATACCTTACTACAGCAGGGACCACGGAGACTGTACTTGTCTCCACAAATACCTCACTACAGCAGGGACCAGGGAGACTGTACTTGTCTGGACAAATACCTCACTACAGCAGGGCCCAGGGAGACTGTACTTGTCTCCACAAATACCCCACTACAGCAGGGACCAGGGAGACTGTACTTGTCTGGACAAATACCTCACTACAGCAGAGACCAGGGAGACTGTACTTGTCTGGACAAATACCTCACTACAGCAGGGACCAGGGAGACTGTACTTGTCTAGACAAATACCTCACTACAGCAGGGACCAGGGAGACTGTACTTGTCTGGACAAATACCTCACTACAGCAGGGACCAGGGAGACTGTACTTGTCTCCACAAATACCTTACTACAGCAGGGACCAGGGAGACTGTACTTGTCTGGACAAATACCTCACTACAGCAGGGACCAGGGAGACTGTACTTGTCTGGACAAATACCTCATTACAGCAGGGACCAGGGAGACTGTACTTGTCTGGACAAATACCCCACTACAGCAGGGACTAGGGAGACTGTACTTGTCTGGACAAATACCTCACTACAGCAGGGACCAGGGAGACTGTACTTGTCTGGACAAATACCTTACTACAGCAGGGACCAGGGAGACTGTACTTGTCTGGACAAATACCCCACTACAGCAGGGACCAGGGAGACTGTACTTGTCTGGACAAATACCCCACTACAGCAGGGACCAGGGTGACTGTACTTGTCTGGACAAATACCCCACTACAGCAGGGACCAAAGAGACTGTACTTGTCTGGAAAAATACCCCACTACAGCAGGGACCAGGGAGACTGTACTTGTCTCCACAAATACCCCACTACAGCAGGGACCAGGGAGACTGTACTTGTCTGGACAAATACCCCACTACAGCAGGGACCAGGGAGACTGTACTTGTCTGGACAAATACCTCACTGCAGCAGGGACCAGGGAGACTGTACTTGTCTCCACAAATACCTCACTACAGCAGGGACCAGGGAGACTGTACTTGTCTCCACAAATACCTCACTACAGCAGGGACCAGGGAGACGGTACTTGTCTGGACAAATACCTCACTACAGCAGGGACCAGGGAGACTGTACTTGTCTGGACAAATACCCCACTACAGCAGGGACCAGGGAGACTGTACTTGTCTGGACAAATACCTTACTACAGCAGGGACCAGGGAGACTGTACTTGTCTGGACAAATACCTCACTACAGCAGGGACCAGGGAGACTGTACTTGTCTGGACAAATACCTCACTACAGCAGGGACCAGGGAGACTGTACTTGTCTGGACAAATACCTCACTACAGCAGGGACCAGAGAGACTGTACTTGTCTGGACTAATACCCCACTAGAGCAGGGACCAGGGAGACTGTACTTGTCTGGACAAATATCTCACTACAGCAGGGACCAGGGAGACTGTACTTGTCTGGACAAATACCTCACTACAGCAGGGACCAGGGAGACTGTACTTGTCTCCACAAATACCTCACTACAGCAGGGACCAGGGAGACTGTACTTGTCTGGACAAATACCTCACTACAGCAGGGACCAGGGAGACTGTACTTGTCTCCACAAATCCCTCACTACAGCAGGGACCAGAGAGACTGTACTTGTCTGGACAAATACCCCACTACAGCAGGGACCAGGGAGACTGTACTTGTCTGGACAAATACCCCACTACAGCAGGGACCAGGGAGACTGTACTTGTCTGGACAAATACCCCACTACAGCAGGGACCAAGGAGACTGTACTTGTCTGGACAAATACCTCACTACAGCAGGGACCAGGGAGACTGTACTTGTCTGGACAAATACCTCACTACAGCAGGGACCAGGGAGACTGTACTTGTCTGGACAAATACCTCACTACAGCAGGGACCAGGGAGACTGTACTTGTCTCCACAAATACCCCACTACAGCAGGGACCAGGGAGACTGTACTTGTCTGGACAAATACCTCACTACAGCAGGGACCAGGGAGACTGTACTTGTCTGGACAAATACCCCACTACAGCAGGGACCAGAGAGACTGTACTTGTCTGGACAAATACCTCACTACAGCAGGGACCAGGGAGACTGTACTTGTCTGGACAAATACCTCACTACAGCAGGGACCAGGGAGACTGTACTTGTCTGGACAAATACCTCACTACAGCAGGGACCAGGGAGACTGTACTTGTCTCCACAAATACCCCACTACAGCAGGGACCAGGGAGACTGTACTTGTCTGGACAAATACCTCACTACAGCAGGGACCAGGGAGACTGTACTTGTCTGGACAAATACCCCACTACAGCAGGGACCAGAGAGACTGTACTTGTCTGGACAAATACCTCACTACAGCAGGGACCAGGGAGACTGTACTTGTCTGGACAAATACCTCACTACAGCAGGGACCGGAGAGACTGTACTTGTCTGGACAAATACCTCACTACAGCAGGGACCAGGGAGACTGTACTTGTCTGGACAAATACCTCACAACAGCAGGGACCAGGGAGACTGTACTTGTCTCCACAAATACCTCACTACAGCAGGGACCAGGGAGACTGTACTTGTCTGGACAAATACCCCACTACAGCAGGGACCAGGGAGACTGTACTTGTCTGGACAAATACCTCACTACAGCAGGGACCAGGGAGACTGTACTTGTCTGGACAAATACCTCACTACAGCAGGGACCAGGGAGACTGTACTTGTCTGGACAAATACCTCACTACAGCAGGGACCAGGGAGACTGTACTTGTCTGGACAAATACCTTACTACAGCAGGGACCAGGGAGACTGTACTTGTCTGGACAAATACCTCATTACAGCAGGGACCAGGGAGACTGTACTTGTCTGGACAAATACCCCACTACAGCAGGGACCAGGGAGACTGTACTTGTCTGGACAAATACCTCACTACAGCAGGGACCAGGGAGACTGTACTTGTCTGGACAAATACCTTACTACAGCAGGGACCAGGGAGACTGTACTTGTCTGGACAAATACCCCACTACAGCAGGGACCAGGGAGACTGTACTTGTCTGGACAAATACCCCACTACAGCAGGGACCAGGGAGACTGTACTTGTCTGGACAAATACCTTACTACAGCAGGGACCACGGAGACTGTACTTGTCTCCACAAATACCTCACTACAGCAGGGACCAGGGAGACTGTACTTGTCTGGACAAATACCTCACTACAGCAGGGCCCAGGGAGACTGTACTTGTCTCCACAAATACCCCACTACAGCAGGGACCAGGGAGACTGTACTTGTCTGGACAAATACCTCACTACAGCAGAGACCAGGGAGACTGTACTTGTCTGGACAAATACCTCACTACAGCAGGGACCAGGGAGACTGTACTTGTCTAGACAAATACCTCACTACAGCAGGGACCAGGGAGACTGTACTTGTCTGGACAAATACCTCACTACAGCAGGGACCAGGGAGACTGTACTTGTCTCCACAAATACCTTACTACAGCAGGGACCAGGGAGACTGTACTTGTCTGGACAAATACCTCACTACAGCAGGGACCAGGGAGACTGTACTTGTCTGGACAAATACCTCATTACAGCAGGGACCAGGGAGACTGTACTTGTCTGGACAAATACCCCACTACAGCAGGGACCAGGGAGACTGTACTTGTCTGGACAAATACCTCACTACAGCAGGGACCAGGGAGACTGTACTTGTCTGGACAAATACCTTACTACAGCAGGGACCAGGGAGACTGTACTTGTCTGGACAAATACCCCACTACAGCAGGGACCAGGGAGACTGTACTTGTCTGGACAAATACCCCACTACAGCAGGGACCAGGGTGACTGTACTTGTCTGGACAAATACCCCACTACAGCAGGGACCAAAGAGACTGTACTTGTCTGGAAAAATACCCCACTACAGCAGGGACCAGGGAGACTGTACTTGTCTCCACAAATACCCCACTACAGCAGGGACCAGGGAGACTGTACTTGTCTGGACAAATACCCCACTACAGCAGGGACCAGGGAGACTGTACTTGTCTGGACAAATACCTCACTGCAGCAGGGACCAGGGAGACTGTACTTGTCTCCACAAATACCTCACTACAGCAGGGACCAGGGAGACTGTACTTGTCTCCACAAATACCTCACTACAGCAGGGACCAGGGAGACGGTACTTGTCTGGACAAATACCTCACTACAGCAGGGACCAGGGAGACTGTACTTGTCTGGACAAATACCCCACTACAGCAGGGACCAGGGAGACTGTACTTGTCTGGACAAATACCTTACTACAGCAGGGACCAGGGAGACTGTACTTGTCTGGACAAATACCTCACTACAGCAGGGACCAGGGAGACTGTACTTGTCTGGACAAATACCTCACTACAGCAGGGACCAGGGAGACTGTACTTGTCTGGACAAATACCTCACTACAGCAGGGACCAGAGAGACTGTACTTGTCTGGACTAATACCCCACTAGAGCAGGGACCAGGGAGACTGTACTTGTCTGGACAAATATCTCACTACAGCAGGGACCAGGGAGACTGTACTTGTCTGGACAAATACCTCACTACAGCAGGGACCAGGGAGACTGTACTTGTCTCCACAAATACCTCACTACAGCAGGGACCAGGGAGACTGTACTTGTCTGGACAAATACCTCACTACAGCAGGGACCAGGGAGACTGTACTTGTCTCCACAAATCCCTCACTACAGCAGGGACCAGAGAGACTGTACTTGTCTGGACAAATACCCCACTACAGCAGGGACCAGGGAGACTGTACTTGTCTGGACAAATACCCCACTACAGCAGGGACCAGGGAGACTGTACTTGTCTGGACAAATACCCCACTACAGCAGGGACCAAGGAGACTGTACTTGTCTGGACAAATACCTCACTACAGCAGGGACCAGGGAGACTGTACTTGTCTGGACAAATACCTCACTACAGCAGGGACCAGGGAGACTGTACTTGTCTGGACAAATACCTCACTACAGCAGGGACCAGGGAGACTGTACTTGTCTCCACAAATACCCCACTACAGCAGGGACCAGGGAGACTGTACTTGTCTGGACAAATACCTCACTACAGCAGGGACCAGGGAGACTGTACTTGTCTGGACAAATACCCCACTACAGCAGGGACCAGAGAGACTGTACTTGTCTGGACAAATACCTCACTACAGCAGGGACCAGGGAGACTGTACTTGTCTGGACAAATACCTCACTACAGCAGGGACCAGAGAGACTGTACTTGTCTGGACAAATACCTCACTACAGCAGGGACCAGGGAGACTGTACTTGTCTGGACAAATACCTCACAACAGCAGGGACCAGGGAGACTGTACTTGTCTCCACAAATACCTCACTACAGCAGGGACCAGGGAGACTGTACTTGTCTCCACAAATATCCCACTACAGCAGGGACCAGGGAGACTGTACTTGTCTGGACAAATACCTCACTACAGCAGGGACCAGGGAGACTGTACTTGTCTGGACAAATACCTCACTACAGCAGGGACCAGGGAGACTGTACTTGTCTGGACAAATACCTCACTACAGCAGGGACCAGGGAGACTGTACTTGTCTGGACAAATACCTTACTACAGCAGGGACCAGGGAGACTGTACTTGTCTGGACAAATACCCCACTACAGCAGGGACCAGGGAGACTGTACTTGTCTGGACAAATACCCCACTACAGCAGGGACCAGGGAGACTGTACTTGTCTCCACAAATACCCCACTGCAGCAGGGACCAGGGAGACTGTACTTGTCTGGACAAATACCCCACTACAGCAGGGACCAGGGAGACTGTACTTGTCTGGACAAATACCTTACTACAGCAGGGACCAGGGAGACTGTACTTGTCTGGACAAATACCTCACTACAGCAGGGACCAGGGAGACTGTACTTGTCTGGACAAATACCCCACTACAGCAGGGACCAGGGAGACTGTACTTGTCTGGACAAATACCTCACTACAGCAGGGACCAGGGAGACTGTACTTGTCTGGACAAATACCTCACTACAGCAGGGACCAGGGAGACTGTACTTGTCTGGACAAATACCTCACTACAGCAGGGACCAGGGAGACTGTACTTGTCTGGACAAATACCTCAGTAGAGCAGGGACCAGGGAGACTGTACTTGTCTCCACAAATACCTCACTACAGCAGGGACCAGGGAGACTGTACTTGTCTCCACAAATACCTCACTACAGCAGGGACCAGGGAGACTGTACTAGTCTCCACAAATACCCCACTACAGCAGGGACCAGGGAGACTGTACTTGTCTGGACAAATACCCCACTACAGCAGGGACCAGGGAGACTGTACTTGTCTGGACAAATACCTGACTAGAGCAGGGACCAGGGAGACTGTACTTGTCTCCACAAATACCTCACTACAGCAGGGACCAGGGAGACTGTACTTGTCTGGACAAATACCTCACTACAGCAGGGACCAGGGAGACTGTACTTGTCTGGACAAATACCTCACTACAGCAGGGACCAGGGAGACTGTACTTGTCTCCACAAATACCCCACTACAGCAGGGACCAGAGAGACTGTACTTGTCTGGACAAATACCCCACTACAGCAGGGACCAGGGAGACTGTACTTGTCTGGACAAATACCTCACTACAGCAGGGACCAGGGAGACTGTACTTGTCTGGACAAATACCTCACTACAGCAGGGACCAGGGAGACTGTACTTGTCTGGACAAATACCTCACTACAGCAGGGACCAGGTAGACTGTACTTGTCTGGACAAATACCTCACTACAGCAGGGACCAGGGAGACTGTACTTGTCTCCACAAATACCCCACTACAGCAGGGACCAGGGAGACTGTAGTTGTCTGGACAAATACCTCACTCCAGCAGGGACCAGGGAGACTGTACTTGTCTCCACAAATACCCCACTACAGCAGGGACCAGGGAGACTGTACTTGTCTGGACAAATACCTCACTACAGCAGGGACCAGGGAGACTGTACTTGTCTGGACAAATACCCCACTACAGCAGGGATCAGGGAGACTGTACTTGTCTGGACAAATACCTCACTGCAGCAGGGACCAGGGAGACTGTACTTGTCTGGACAAATACCCCACTACAGCAGGGACCAGGGAGACTGTACTTGTCTGGACAAATACCTCATTACAGCAGCGACCAGGGAGACTGTACTTGTCTGGACAAATACCCCAATACAGCAGGGACCAGGGAGACTGTACTTGTCTGGACAAATACCTCACTACAGCAGGAACCAGGGAGACTGTACTTGTCTGGACAAATACCTCACTACAGCAGGAACCAGGGAGACTGTACTTGTCTGGACAAATACCCCACTACAGCAGGGACCAGGCAGACTGTACTTGTCTGGACAAATACCTCACTACAGCAGGGACCAGGGAGACTGTACTTGTCTGGACAAATACCTTACTACAGCAGGGACCAGGGAGACTGTACTTGTCTGGACAAATACCTCACTACAGCAGGGACCAGGGAGACTGTACTTGTCTGGACAAATACCTTACTACAGCAGGGACCAGAGAGACTGTACTTGTCTGGACAAATACCCCACTACAGCAGGGACCAGGGAGACTGTACTTGTCTGGACAAATACCTCACTACAGCAGGGACCAGGGAGACTGTACTTGTCTGGACAAATACCCCACTACAGCAGGGACCAGGGAGACTGTACTTGTCTGGACAAATACCTCACTACAGCAGGGACCAGGGAGACTGTACTTGTCTGGACAAATACCTCACTACAGCAGGGACCAGGGAGACTGTACTTGTCTGGACAAATACCTCACTACAGCAGGGACCAGGGAGACTGTACTTGTCTGGACAAATACCTCACTACAGCAGGGACCAGGGAGACTGTACTTGTCTGGACAAATACCCCACTACAGCAGGGACCAGGGAGACTGTACTTGTCTGGACAAATACCCCACTACAGCAAGGACCAGGGAGACTGTACTTGTCTCCACAAATACCCCACTACAGCAGGGACCAGGGAGACTGTACTTGTCTGGACAAATACCTTACTACAGCAGGGACCAGGGAGACTGTACTTGTCTGGACAAATACCTTACTACAGCAGGGACCAGGGAGACTGTACTTGTCTGGACAAATACCTTAGTACAGCAGGGACCGGGGAGACTGTACTTGTCTGGACAAATACCTCACTACAGCAGGGACCAGGGAGACTGTACTTGTCTGGACAAATACCTTACTACAGCAGGGACCAGGGAGACTGTACTTGTCTGGACAAATACCCCACTGCAGCAGGGACCAGGGAGACTGTACTTGTCTGGACAAATACCTCACTACAGCAGGGACCAGGGAGACTGTACTTGTCTCCACAAATACCCCACTACAGCAGGGACCAGGGAGACAGTACTTGTCTGGACAAATACCTTACTACAGCAGGGACCAGGGAGACTGTACTTGTCTGGACAAATACTTTACTACAGCAGGGACCAGGGAGACTGTACTTGTCTGGACAAATACCCCACTACAGCAGGGACCAGAGAGACTGTACTTGTCTGGACAAATACCTCACTACAGCAGGGACCAGAGAGACTGTACTTGTCTGGACAAATACCTCACTACAGCAGGGACCAGGGAGACTGTACTTGTCTGGACAAATACCTCACTACAGCAGGGACCAGGGAGACTGTACTTGTCTGGACAAATACCTCACTACAGCAGGGACCAGGGAGACTGTACTTGTCTCCACAAATACCCCACTACAGCAGGGACCAGGGAGACTGTACTTGTCTAGACAAATACCTCACTACAGCAGGGACCAGGGAGACTGTACTTGTCTGGACAAATACCCCACTACAGCAGGGACCAGGGAGACTGTACTTGTCTGGACAAATACCTCACTACAGCAGGGACCAGGGAGACTGTACTTGTCTGGACAAATACCTCACTACAGCAGGGACCAGGGAGACTGTACTTGTCTGGACAAATACCCCACTACAGCAGGGACCAGGGAGACTGTACTTGTCTCCACAAATACCTTACTACAGCAGGGACCAGGGAGACTGTACTTGTCTCCACAAATACCTTACTACAGCAGGGACCAGGGAGACTGTACTTGTCTCCACAAATACCTCACTACAGCAGGGACCAGGGAGACTGTACTTGTCTGGACAAATACCTCACTACAGCAGGCACCAGGGAGACTGTACTTGTCTCCACAAATACCCCACTACAGCAGGGACCAGGGAGACTGTACTTGTCTGGACAAATACCTCACTACAGCAGGGACCAGGGAGACTGTACTTGTCTGGACAAATACCTCACTACAGCAGGGACCAGGGAGACTGTACTTGTCTCCACAAATACCTTACTACAGCAGGGACCAGGGAGACTGTACTTGTCTGGACAAATACCTCACTACAGCAGGGACCATAGAGACTGTACTTGTCTGGACAAATACCTCACTACAGCAGGGACCAGGGAGACTGTACTTGTGTGGACAAATACCTCACTACAGCAGGGACCAGGGAGACTGTACTTGTCTGGACAAATACCTCATTACAGCAGGGACCAGGGAGACTGTACTTGTCTGGACAAATACCCCACTACAGCAGGGACCAGGGAGACTGTACTTGTCTGGACAAATACCTCACTACAGCAGGGACCAGGGAGACTGTACTTGTCTGGACAAATACCTTACTACAGCAGGGACCAGGGAGACTGTACTTGTCTGGACAAATACCTCACTACAGCAGGGACCAGGGAGACTGTACTTGTCTGGACAAATACCCCACTACAGCAGGGACCAGGGAGACTGTACTTGTCTGGACAAATACCTTATTACAGCAGGGACCAGGGAGACTGTACTTGTCTCCACAAATACCTCACTACAGCAGGGACCAGGGAGACTGTACTTGTCTGGACAAATACCTCACTACAGCAGGGACCAGGGAGACTGTACTTGTCTCCACAAGTACCCCACTACAGCAGGGACCAGGGAGACTGTACTTGTCTGGACAAATACCTCACTACAGCAGAGACCAGGGAGACTGTACTTGTCTGGACAAATACCTCACTACAGCAGGGACCAGGGAGACTGTACTTGTCTAGACAAATACCTCACTACAGCAGGGACCAGGGAGACTGTACTTGTCTGGACAAATACCTCACTACAGCAGGGACCAGGGAGACTGTACTTGTCTCCACAAATACCTTACTACAGCAGGGACCAGGGAGACTGTACTTGTCTGGACAAATACCTCACTACAGCAGGGACCAGGGAGACTGTACTTGTCTGGACAAATACCTCATTACAGCAGGGACCAGGGAGACTGTACTTGTCTGGACAAATACCCCACTACAGCAGGGACCAGGGAGACTGTACTTGTCTCCACAAATACCTCACTACAGCAGGGACCAGGGAGACTGTACTTGTCTGGGCAAATACCTTACTACAGCAGGGACCAGGGAGACTGTACTTGTCTGGACAAATACCTCACTACAGCAGGGACCAGAGAGACTGTACTTGTCTGGACAAATACCTTACTACAGCAGGGACCAGGGAGACTGTACTTGTCTGGACAAATACCCCACTACAGCAGGGACCAGGGAGACTGTACTTGTCTGGACAAATACCCCACTACAGCAGGGACCAGGGTGACTGTACTTGTCTGGACAAATACCCCACTACAGCAGGGACCAGAGAGACTGTACTTGTCTGGACAAATACCTCACTACAGCAGGGACCAGGGAGACTGTACTTGTCTCCACAAATACCCCACTACAGCAGGGACCAGGGAGACTGTACTTGTCTGGACAAATACCCCACTACAGCAGGGACAAGGGAGACTGTACTTGTCTGGACAAATACCTCACTGCAGCAGGGACCAGGGAGACTGTACTTGTCTCCACAAATACCTCACTACAGCAGGGACCAGGGAGACTGTACTTGTCTGGACAAATACCTCACTACAGCAGGGACCAGGGAGACTGTACTTGTCTGGACAAATACCTCACTGCAGCAGGGACCAGGGAGACTGTACTTGTCTGGACAAATACCTCACTACAGCAGGGACCAGGGAGACTGTACTTGTCTGGACAAATACCCCACTACAGCAGGGACCAGGGAGACTGTACTTGTCTGGACAAATACCTTACTACAGCAGGGACCAGGGAGACTGTACTTGTCTGGACAAATACCTCACTACAGCAGGGACCAGGGAGACTGTACTTGTCTGGACAAATACCTCACTACAGCAGGGACCAGGGAGACTGTACTTGTCTGGACAAATACCTCACTACAGCAGGGACCAGGGAGACTGTACTTGTCTCCACAAATACCTTACTACAGCAGGGACCAGGGAGACTGTACTTGTCTGGACAAATACCTCACTACAGCAGGGACCAGGGAGACTGTACTTGTCTGGACAAATACCTCATTACAGCAGGGACCAGGGAGACTGTACTTGTCTAGACAAATACCTCACTACAGCAGGGACCAGGGAGACTGTACTTGTCTGGACAAATACCCCACTACAGCAGGGACCAGGGAGACTGTACTTGTCTGGACAAATACCTCACTACAGCAGGGACCAGGGAGACTGTACTTGTCTGGACAAATACCTCACTACAGCAGGGACCAGGGAGACTGTACTTGTCTGGACAAATACCCCACTACAGCAGGGACCAGGGAGACTGTACTTGTCTCCACAAATACCTTACTACAGCAGGGACCAGGGAGACTGTACTTGTCTCCACAAATACCTTACTACAGCAGGGACCAGGGAGACTGTACTTGTCTCCACAAATACCTCACTACAGCAGGGACCAGGGAGACTGTACTTGTCTGGACAAATACCTCACTACAGCAGGCACCAGGGAGACTGTACTTGTCTCCACAAATACCCCACTACAGCAGGGACCAGGGAGACTGTACTTGTCTGGACAAATACCTCACTACAGCAGGGACCAGGGAGACTGTACTTGTCTGGACAAATACCTCACTACAGCAGGGACCAGGGAGACTGTACTTGTCTCCACAAATACCTTACTACAGCAGGGACCAGGGAGACTGTACTTGTCTGGACAAATACCTCACTACAGCAGGGACCATAGAGACTGTACTTGTCTGGACAAATACCTCACTACAGCAGGGACCAGGGAGACTGTACTTGTCTGGACAAATACCTCACTACAGCAGGGACCAGGGAGACTGTACTTGTCTGGACAAATACCTCATTACAGCAGGGACCAGGGAGACTGTACTTGTCTGGACAAATACCCCACTACAGCAGGGACCAGGGAGACTGTACTTGTCTGGACAAATACCTCACTACAGCAGGGACCAGGGAGACTGTACTTGTCTGGACAAATACCTTACTACAGCAGGGACCAGGGAGACTGTACTTGTCTGGACAAATACCTCACTACAGCAGGGACCAGGGAGACTGTACTTGTCTGGACAAATACCCCACTACAGCAGGGACCAGGGAGACTGTACTTGTCTGGACAAATACCTTATTACAGCAGGGACCAGGGAGACTGTACTTGTCTCCACAAATACCTCACTACAGCAGGGACCAGGGAGACTGTACTTGTCTGGACAAATACCTCACTACAGCAGGGACCAGGGAGACTGTACTTGTCTCCACAAGTACCCCACTACAGCAGGGACCAGGGAGACTGTACTTGTCTGGACAAATACCTCACTACAGCAGAGACCAGGGAGACTGTACTTGTCTGGACAAATACCTCACTACAGCAGGGACCAGGGAGACTGTACTTGTCTAGACAAATACCTCACTACAGCAGGGACCAGGGAGACTGTACTTGTCTGGACAAATACCTCACTACAGCAGGGACCAGGGAGACTGTACTTGTCTCCACAAATACCTTACTACAGCAGGGACCAGGGAGACTGTACTTGTCTGGACAAATACCTCACTACAGCAGGGACCAGGGAGACTGTACTTGTCTGGACAAATACCTCATTACAGCAGGGACCAGGGAGACTGTACTTGTCTGGACAAATACCCCACTACAGCAGGGACCAGGGAGACTGTACTTGTCTCCACAAATACCTCACTACAGCAGGGACCAGGGAGACTGTACTTGTCTGGGCAAATACCTTACTACAGCAGGGACCAGGGAGACTGTACTTGTCTGGACAAATACCTCACTACAGCAGGGACCAGAGAGACTGTACTTGTCTGGACAAATACCTTACTACAGCAGGGACCAGGGAGACTGTACTTGTCTGGACAAATACCCCACTACAGCAGGGACCAGGGAGACTGTACTTGTCTGGACAAATACCCCACTACAGCAGGGACCAGGGTGACTGTACTTGTCTGGACAAATACCCCACTACAGCAGGGACCAGAGAGACTGTACTTGTCTGGACAAATACCTCACTACAGCAGGGACCAGGGAGACTGTACTTGTCTCCACAAATACCCCACTACAGCAGGGACCAGGGAGACTGTACTTGTCTGGACAAATACCCCACTACAGCAGGGACAAGGGAGACTGTACTTGTCTGGACAAATACCTCACTGCAGCAGGGACCAGGGAGACTGTACTTGTCTCCACAAATACCTCACTACAGCAGGGACCAGGGAGACTGTACTTGTCTGGACAAATACCTCACTACAGCAGGGACCAGGGAGACTGTACTTGTCTGGACAAATACCTCACTGCAGCAGGGACCAGGGAGACTGTACTTGTCTGGACAAATACCTCACTACAGCAGGGACCAGGGAGACTGTACTTGTCTGGACAAATACCCCACTACAGCAGGGACCAGGGAGACTGTACTTGTCTGGACAAATACCTTACTACAGCAGGGACCAGGGAGACTGTACTTGTCTGGACAAATACCTCACTACAGCAGGGACCAGGGAGACTGTACTTGTCTGGACAAATACCTCACTACAGCAGGGACCAGGGAGACTGTACTTGTCTGGACAAATACCTCACTACAGCAGGGACCAGAGAGACTGTACTTGTCTGGACAAATACCCCACTACAGCAGGGACCAGGGAGACTGTACTTGTCTGGACAAATACCTCACTACAGCAGGGACCAGGGAGACTGTACTTGTCTCCACAAATACCTCACTACAGCAGGGACCAGAGAGACTGTACTTGTCTGGACAAATACCCCACTACAGCAGGGACCAGGGAGACTGTACTTGTCTGGACAAATACCCCACTACAGCAGGGACCAGGGAGACTGTACTTGTCTGGACAAATACCTTACTACAGCAGGGACCAGGGAGACTGTACTTGTCTGGACAAATACCCCACTAGAGCAGGGACCAGGGAGACTGTACTTGTCTGGACAAATATCTCACTACAGCAGGGACCAGGGAGACTGTACTTGTCTGGACAAATACCTCACTACAGCAGGGACCAGGGAGACTGTACTTGTCTCCACAAATACCTCACTACAGCAGGGACCAGGGAGACTGTACTTGTCTGGACAAATACCTCACCACAGCAGGGACCAGGGAGACTGTACTTGTCTCCACAAATACCTCACTACAGCAGGGACCAGAGAGACTGTACTTGTCTGGACAAATACCCCACTACAGCAGGGACCAGGGAGACTGTACTTGTCTGGACAAATACCCCACTACAGCAGGGACCAGGGAGACTGTACTTGTCTGGACAAATACCCCACTACAGCAGGGACCAGGGAGACTGTACTTGTCTGGACAAGTACCTCACTACAGCAGGGACCAGGGAGACTGTACTTGTCTGGACAAATACCTCACTACAGCAGGGACCAGGGAGACTGTACTTGTCTGGACAAATACCTCACTACAGCAGGGACCAGGGAGACTGTACTTGTCTCCACAAATACCCCACTACAGCAGGGACCAGGGAGATTGTACTTGTCTGGACAAATACCTCACTACAGCAGGGACCAGGGAGACTGTACTTGTCTGGACAAATACCCCACTACAGCAGGGACCAGAGAGACTGTACTTGTCTGGACAAATACCTCACTACAGCAGGGACCAGGGAGACTGTACTTGTCTGGACAAATACCTCACTACAGCAGGGACCAGAGAGACTGTACTTGTCTGGACAAATACCCCACTAGAGCAGGGACCAGGGAGACTGTACTTGTCTGGACAAATATCTCACTACAGCAGGGACCAGGGAGACTGTACTTGTCTGGACAAATACCTCACGACAGCAGGGACCAGGGAGACTGTACTTGTCTCCACAAATACCTCACTACAGCAGGGACCAGGGAGACTGTACTTGTCTGGACAAATACCTCACTACAGCAGGGACCAGAGAGACTGTACTTGTCTGGACAAATACCTCACTACAGCAGGGACCAGGGAGACTGTACTTGTCTGGACAAATACCTCACTACAGCAGGGACCAGGGAGACCGTACTTGTCTCCACAAATACCTCACTACAGCAGGGACCAGGGAGACTGTACTTGTTTCCACAAATACCCCACTACAGCAGGGACCAGGGAGACTGTACTTGTCTGGACAAATACCTCACTACAGCAGGGACCAGGGAGACTGTACTTGTCTGGACAAATACCTCACTACAGCAGGGACCAGGGAGACTGTACTTGTCTGGACAAATACCTCACTACAGCAGGGACCAGGGAGACTGTACTTGTCTGGACAAATACCTTACTACAGCAGGGACCAGGGAGACTGTACTTGTCTGGACAAATACCCCACTACAGCAGGGACCAGGGAGACTGTACTTGTCTGGACAAATACCCCACTACAGCAGGGACCAGGGAGACTGTACTTGTCTCCACAAATACCCCACTACAGCAGGGACCAGGGAGACTGTACTTGTCTGGACAAATACCCCACTACAGCAGGGACCAGGGAGACTGTACTTGTCTGGACAAATACCTTACTACAGCAGGGACCAGGGAGACTGTACTTGTCTGGACAAATACCTCACTACAGCAGGGACCAGGGAGACTGTACTTGTCTGGACAAATACCCCACTACAGCAGGGACCAGGGAGACTGTACTTGTCTGGACAAATACCTCACTACAGCAGGGACCAGGGAGACTGTACTTGTCTCCACAAATACCTCACTACAGCAGGGACCAGGGAGACTGTACTTGTCTGGACAAATACCTCACTACAGCAGGGACCAGGGAGACTGTACTTGTCTGGACAAATACCTCACTGCAGCAGGGACCAGGGAGACTGTACTTGTCTGGACAAATACCTCACTACAGCAGGGACCAGGGAGACTGTACTTGTCTGGACAAATACCCCACTACAGCAGGGACCAGGGAGACTGTACTTGTCTGGACAAATACCCCACTACAGCAGGGACCAGGGAGACTGTACTTGTCTGGACAAATACCTCACTACAGCAGGGACCAGGGAGACTGTACTTGTCTGGACAAATACCTCACTACAGCAGGGACCAGGGAGACTGTACTTGTCTGGACAAATACCTCACTACAGCAGGGACCAGGGAGACTGTACTTGTCTCCACAAATACCCCACTACAGCAGGGACCAGGGAGACTGTACTTGTCTGGACAAATACCTCACTACAGCAGGGACCAGGGAGACTGTACTTGTCTGGACAAATACCCCACTACAGCAGGGACCAGAGAGACTGTACTTGTCTGGACAAATACCTCACTACAGCAGGGACCAGGGAGACTGTACTTGTCTGGACAAATACCTCACTACAGCAGGGACCAGAGAGACTGTACTTGTCTGGACAAATACCTCACTACAGCAGGGACCAGGGAGACTGTACTTGTCTGGACAAATACCTCACTACAGCAGGGACCAGGGAGACTGTACTTGTCTCCACAAATACCTCACTACAGCAGGGACCAGGGAGACTGTACTTGTCTCCACAAATACCCCACTACAGCAGGGACCAGGGAGACTGTACTTGTCTGGACAAATACCTCACTACAGCAGGGACCAGGGAGACTGTACTTGTCTGGACAAATACCTCACTACAGCAGGGACCAGGGAGACTGTACTTGTCTGGACAAATACCTCACTACAGCAGGGACCAGGGAGACTGTACTTGTCTGGACAAATACCTTACTACAGCAGGGACCAGGGAGACTGTACTTGTCTGGACAAATACCTCACTGCAGCAGGGACCAGGGAGACTGTACTTGTCTGGACAAATACCTCACTACAGCAGGGACCAGGGAGACTGTACTTGTCTGGACAAATACCCCACTACAGCAGGGACCAGGGAGACTGTACTTGTCTGGACAAATACCCCACTACAGCAGGGACCAGGGAGACTGTACTTGTCTGGACAAATACCTCACTACAGCAGGGACCAGGGAGACTGTACTTGTCTGGACAAATACCTCACTACAGCAGGGACCAGGGAGACTGTACTTGTCTGGACAAATACCTCACTACAGCAGGGACCAGGGAGACTGTACTTGTCTCCACAAATACCCCACTACAGCAGGGACCAGGGAGACTGTACTTGTCTGGACAAATACCTCACTACAGCAGGGACCAGGGAGACTGTACTTGTCTGGACAAATACCCCACTACAGCAGGGACCAGAGAGACTGTACTTGTCTGGACAAATACCTCACTACAGCAGGGACCAGGGAGACTGTACTTGTCTGGACAAATACCTCACTACAGCAGGGACCAGAGAGACTGTACTTGTCTGGACAAATACCTCACTACAGCAGGGACCAGGGAGACTGTACTTGTCTGGACAAATACCTTACTACAGCAGGGACCAGGGAGACTGTACTTGTCTGGACAAATACCTTATTACAGCAGGGACCAGGGAGACTGTACTTGTCTCCACAAATACCCCACTACAGCAGGGACCAGGGAGACTGTACTTGTCTGGACAAATACCTCACTACAGCAGGGACCAGGGAGACTGTACTTGTCTGGACAAATACCTCACCACAGCAGGGACCAGGGAGACTGTACTTGTCTGGACAAATACCTCACTACAGCAGGGACCAGGGAGACTGTACTTGTCTGGACAAATACCTTACTACAGCAGGGACCAGGGAGACTGTACTTGTCTGGACAAATACCCCACTACAGCAGGGACCAGGGAGACTGTACTTGTCTGGACAAATACCCCACTACATCAGGGACCAGGGAGACTGTACTTGTCTCCACAAATACCCCACTACAGCAGGGACCAGGGAGACTGTACTTGTCTGGACAAATACCCCACTACAGCAGGGACCAGGGAGACTGTACTTGTCTGGACAAATACCTTACTACAGCAGGGACCAGGGAGACTGTACTTGTCTGGACAAATACCTCACTACAGCAGGGACCAGGGAGACTGTACTTGTCTGGACAAATACCTCAGTAGAGCAGGGACCAGGGAGACTGTACTTGTCTGGACAAATACCTCACTACAGCAGGGACCAGGGAGACTGTACTTGTCTCCACAAATACCTCACTACAGCAGGGACCAGGGAGACTGTACTTGTCTGGACAAATACCCCACTACAGCAGGGACCAGGGAGACTGTACTTGTCTGGACAAATACCTCACTAGAGCAGGGACCAGGGAGACTGTACTTGTCTCCACAAATACCTCACTACAGCAGGGACCAGGGAGACTGTACTTGTCTGGACAAATACCTCACTACAGCAGGGACCAGGGAGACTGTACTTGTCTCCACAAATACCTCACTACAGCAGGGACCAGGGAGACTGTACTTGTCTGGACAAATACCTCACTACAGCAGGGACCAGGGAGACTGTACTTGTCTGGACAAATACCTCACTACAGCAGGGACCAGGGAGACTGTACTTGTCTGGACAAATACCTCACTACAGCAGGGACCAGGGAGACTGTACTTGTCTCCACAAATACCTCACTACAGCAGGGACCAGGGAGACTGTACTTGTCTGGACAAATACCTCACTACAGCAGGGACCTGGGAGACTGTACTTGTCTCCACAAATACCCCACTACAGCAGGGACCAGAGAGACTGTACTTGTCTGGACAAATACCCCACTACAGCAGTGACCAGGGAGACTGTACTTGTCTGGACAAATACCTCACTACAGCAGGGACCAGGGAGACTGTACTTGTCTGGACAAATACCTCACTACAGCAGGGACCAGGGAGACTGTACTTGTCTGGACAAATACCTCACTACAGCAGGGACCAGGGAGACTGTACTTGTCTGGACAAATACCTTACTACAGCAGGGACCAGGGAGACTGTACTTGTCTGGACAAATACCTCACTACAGCAGGGACCAGGGAGACTGTACTTGTCTGGACAAATACCTCACTACAGCAGGGACCAGGGAGACTGTACTTGTCTGGACAAATACCTTACTACAGCAGGGACCAGAGAGACTGTACTTGTCTGGACAAATACCTCACTACAGCAGGGACCAGGGAGACTGTACTTGTCTGGACAAATACCTTACTACAGCAGGGACCAGAGAGACTGTACTTGTCTGGACAAATACCTCACTACAGCAGGGACCAGGGAGACTGTACTTGTCTGGACAAATACCTCACTACAGCAGGGACCAGGGAGACTGTACTTGTCTGGACAAATACCTCACTACAGCAGGGACCAGGGAGACTGTACTTGTCTCCACAAATACCCCACTACAGCAGGGACCAGGGAGACTGTACTTGTCTGGACAAATACCTCACTACAGCAGGGACCAGGGGGACTGTACTTGTCTGGACAAATACCTCACTACATCAGGGACCAGGGAGACTGAACTTGTCTGGACAAATACCTTACTACAGCAGGGACCAGGGAGACTGTACTTGTCTGGACAAATACCTCACTACATCAGGGACCAGGGAGACTGAACTTGTCTGGACTAATACCTTCCTCCCTCAGGAACAGGTAGCAAAGGAATGGAATGGCCCCATGATATTACTGCCGATTCCCTGTTCCTGGTCTGGGACCTTGTCCGAAGCTAACCATGCAATTGGTCGTACTTGAATTCAATTTTTGTTTTTACTCTGGAGTTAAGAATCTGTTATGAGCATGAACCAATTGCTGATGGTCAGATCACCCAACTGGTTCTCACCTGTCCTTCTGGGAAGGGACTCTGCCGTCCTCACCTGGTCTGGCCTACATGTGACTCCAGACCTACGGCAATGTGGTTGACTCTCAGTTGCTCTCTGAAGTGGCCTCGCATGCCACTTGCTTGTCCCAATCACTACAAAGTCTCAAAGAAATGAAAGTGGACAGATCACCCACCATTGACCCAGGCACTGGAAATGACAATGGCAGAAACAGCTCTGCTGACTCTGCAAAGTCTCCACCCTCACAACTGGGAGCCTGTGTCATAACTGAGAGAGCTGCCTCACAGTCGAGAGTGTGGTGCTGGAAAAGCACAGCAGGTCACACAACATCTGAAGAGCAGAAGAGTTGACGGTTTAGGCCAAAGCCCTTCATCAGGAATGAGGCTGGGAGTCTCTGGGGTGGACAGATAAATGGGAGGGGGGTGGAGGCTGGGGAACAGGTAGCTGAGAGAATAATAGGTGGATGGAGGTGGGGTAAAGGTGACAGGTCAGAGGAGAGGGTGGAGCAGTTGGGCAGGAAGGGAGATGGATGTGTAGGACAGGTCATGAGAATGGTGCTGAGCTGGAAGGTTGGAACTGGGGTGAGGTGGGGGGAGGGGAAATGAGGAAATTGTTGCAGTCCACATTGATGCCCTGGGGTTGAAGTGTTCCGAGGTGGAAGATGAGGCGTTCTTCCTCCAGGCGTCTGGTGGTGAGGGAGTGGCGGTGAAGGAGGCCCAGGACCTCCATGTCCTCGGCAGAGTGGGAGGGGGAGTTGAAATGTTGGGCCACGGGGCGGTTTGGTTGATTGGTGCGGGTGTCTCGGAGATGTTCCCTAAAGCGCTCTGCTAGGAGGCGCCCAGTCTCCCCAATGTAGAGGAGACCGCATCGGGAGCAACAGATACAATAAATGATATTAGTGGATGTGCAGGTAAAACTTTGATGGATGTGGAAGGCTCCTTTAGGGCCTTGGATAGAGGTGAGGGAGGAGGTGTGGGCACAGGTTTTACAGTTCCTGCGGTGGCAGGGGAAGGTGCCAGAATGGGAGGGTGGGTCGTAGGGGGGTGTGGACCTGACCAGGTAGTCACGGAGGGAACGGTCTTTGCGGAAGGTGGAAAGGGGTGGGGAGGGAAATATATCCCTGGTGCTGGGGTCTGTTTGGAGGTGGCGGAAATGTCGGCGGATGATTTGGTTTATGCGAAGGTTTGTAGGGTGGAAGGTGAGCACCAGGGGCGTTCTGTCCTTGTTATAGTTGGAGGGGTGGGGTCTGAGGGCGGAGGTGCGGGATGTAGACGAGATGCGTTGGAGGGCATCTTTAACCACGTGGGAAGGGAAATTGCGGTCTCTAAAGAAGGAGGCCATCTGGTGTGTTCTGTGGTGGAACTGGTCCCACTGGGATCAGATCCAGCAGAGGCGGAGAAATTGGGACTATGGGATGGCATTGTTGCAGCAGGTCCTTCGAATCCTCCCACTTCCTCCAGACCAAAGGCGCAGCCATGGGCACACGTATGGGCCCCAGCTATGCCTGTCTCTTTGTTGGCTACATAGAACAGTTGATCTTCCGTAATTACACCGGCACCACTCCCCACCTCTTCCTCCGCTACATTGATGACTGCATTGGCGCCACCTCGTGCTCCCGCGAGGAGGTTGAGCAATTCATCAACTTCACCAACACATTCCACCCTGACCTTAAATTTACCTGGACCATCTCTGACACCACCCTCCCCTTCCTGGACCTCTCCATCTCCATTAGTGACGACCGACTTGACACTGACATTTTTTACAAACCCACCGACTCCCATAGCTACCTGGACTACACCTCTTCCCATCCTACCTCGTACAAAAATGCCATCCCGTATTCCCAATTCCTCCGCCTCTGCCATATCTGCTCCCAGGAGGACAGGTGGCAGGGGAAGGTGCCAAGGCCCCAGAGGAGCCTTCCACATCCATCAAAGTTTTACTTGTACATCCACCAATATCATTTATTGTATCCGTTGCTCCCGATGTGGTCTCCTCTATATTGGGGAGACTGGGCGCCTCCTAGCAGAGCGCTTTAGGGAACATCTCCGGGACACCCGCACCAATCAACCAAACCGCCCTGTGGCCCAACATTTCAACTCCCCCTCCCACTCTGCCGAGGACATGGAGGTCCTGGGCCTCCTTCACCGCCGCTCCCTTACCACCAGACGCCTGGAGGAAGAACGCCTCATCTTCCGCCTCGGAACACTTCAACCCCAGGGCATCAACGTGGACTTCAGCAGCTTCCTCATTTCCCCTTCCCCCACCTCACCTCCGTTCCAACCTTCCAGCACTGCACAACACTCATGATGTGTCCCACATGTCCTGCCCAACTGCTCCACCCTCCCCTCCGACCTATCACCTTTACCCCAACCTCCATCCACCTCTTCCACTCTCAGCTACCTTCTCCCCAGCCCCCACCACCCTCCCATTTATCTCTCCACCCCTGAGGCTCCCAGCCTCTTTCCTGATGAAGGGCTCTGGCCCGAAACGTTGATCCTCCTGCTCCTCGGATGGTACCTGACCTACTGTTCGATTCCAGCACCACATTCTCAACTCTGATCTCCAGCATCTGCAATCCTCACTGTGTCAGAGCTGCCTCACAGACTATGGATTAGTGGTGCTGGAAGAGCACAGCAGTTCAGGCAGCATCCAAGTAGCTTCGAAATCGACGTTTTGGGCAAAAGCCCTTCATCAGGAATAAAGGCAGTGAGCCTGAAGCATGGAGAGATAAGCTAGAGGAGGGTGGGGGTGGGGAGAGAGTAGCATAGAGTACAATGGGTGAGTGGGGGAGGGGATGAAGGTGATAGGTCAGGGAGGAGAGGGTGGAGTGGATAGGTGGAAAAGGAGATAGGCAGGTCGGACAAGTCCGGACAAGTCATGGGGACAGTTACTGAGCTGGAAGGTTGGAACTAGGGTGAGGTGGGGGAAGGGGAAATGAGGGAACTGTTGAAGTTCACATTGATGCCCTGGAGTTGAAGTGTTCCGAGGTGGAAGATGAGGCGTTCTTCCTCCAGGCGTCTGGTGGTGAGGGAGCGGCGGTGAAGGAGGCCCAGGACCTCCATGTCCTCGGCAGAGTGGGAGGGGGAGTTGAAATGTTGGGCCACGGGGCGGTTTGGTTGATGCCCTCCAACGCATCTCGTCCACATCCCGCACCTCCGCCCTCAGACCCCACCCCTCCAACCGTAACAAGGACAGAACGATCCTGGTGCTCACCAGGGAACTGGTGTTAGGGAACTGGAGCTGGAGTTGGATGAACTTCGGATCATTCGGGAGGCAGAGGGGGTCATAGATCGGAGCTTTAGGGAAGTAGTTACTCCGAAAGTTATAGAGAGATGGGTGACAGTGAGGGGGACTGGGAGGAAGCAGCCAGTGCAGGGACCCCCTGCGGTCGTTCCCCTCAAGAACAAGTATACCGTTTTGGATACTTGTCGGGGGGGATGACTTACCAGGGGTAAGTGACGGGGCTTAGGCCTCTGGCACGGAGCCTGTCCCCGTTGCTCAGAAGGGAAGGGTGGAGAAAGGTAGAGGGATAGTTATTGGGGACTCAATAGTGAGGGGCACAGATAGGCGGTTTTGTGGGAACGAGAGAGACTCACGTTTGGTAGGTTGCCTCCCAGGTGCAAGGGTACGTGATGTCTCTGATCGTGTTTTCCGGGTCCTTAAGGGGGAGGGGGAGCAGCCCGAAGTCGTGGTCCATATTGGCACCAATGACATAGGTAGGAGGAGGGCTGAGGATGTTAGACAGGCTTTTAGGGAGCTAGGTTGGAAGCTCAGAGTTAGAACGAACAGAGTTGTTGTCTCTGGTTTGTTACCCGTGCCACGTGATAGAGAGTCGAGGAATAGGGAGAGAGAAGAGTTAAATGCGTGGCTACAGGGATGGTGCAGGAGGGAGGGATTTCGGTACTTGGATAACTGGGGTTCTTTCTGGGGAAGGTGGGACCTCTATAAACAGGATGGTCTGCACCTGAACCTGAGGGGCACCAGTATCCTTGGGGGAGGTTTGCTAGTGCTCTTGGGGGGGGTTTAAACTAACTCTGCAGGGGCATGTGAACCCAGACTGTAGCTTTAGGGTGCAGGACCTGGAGTGTAGGGAGGTTAGGAATATGGCATCAATCTTAAAGGAGGGTGCCTGTAAACAGAAGAGTGGCTTGAAGTGTGTGTACTTTAATGCCAGAAGTATACGAAATAAGGTAGGTGAACTCGCAGCGTGGGTTGGTACCTGGGAGTTCGATGTTGTGGCTATTACGGAGACGTGGCTAGATCAGGGACAGGATTGGCTGTTGCAGGTTCCAGGGTTTAAATGTTTTAGTAGGGTCAGAGGTGGGGGTAAAAGAGGGGGGGGTGTGGCTTTGCTTGTCAA
This sequence comes from Chiloscyllium punctatum, assembly GCF_047496795.1. NCBI lineage: Eukaryota > Metazoa > Chordata > Chondrichthyes > Orectolobiformes > Hemiscylliidae > Chiloscyllium > Chiloscyllium punctatum. The sequence continues at coordinate 172,373,847 of NC_092739.1, forward strand.
AGATAGTATTACAGCGGTGGAAAGGAAGATGGATGAAGATTTGCCATCTGAGGTAGTTTGGGTTGAGGTTAGGAATAGGAGAGGTGAGGTCACCCTGTTAGGAGTTTCTACAGGCCTCCTAATAGTCCTAGAATCGTTGAAGAAAGGATTGCGAGGATGATTCAGGAGAAGAGTGACAGTAATAGGGTGATTGTTATGGGAGACTTTAACTTTCCTGATATTGATTGGGAAAGCTATAGCTCCAGTTCGTTAGATGGGTCAGTGTTTGTCCAATGTGTGCAGGAGAGTTTCCTGACACAATATGTAGATAAGCCAACAAGAGGTGAGGCTATACTGGATTTGGTTCTGGGTAACGAACCAGGCCAGGTATTAGAACTAGAGGTAGGTGAGCACTTTGGGGACAGTGACCACAATTCGGTGATTTTTACTCTACTGATGGAGAGGGATAAGTGTGTACTACAGGGCAAGAGTTATAGCTGGGGGCAGGGAAATTATGATGCGGTGAGGCATGACTTAGGATGTGTGGATTGGAAAAGTAGATTCCAAGGCAAGAGCGTAATTGATATGTGGAACTTGTTCAAGGAGCAACTATTGAGTGTCCTTGATAAGTACGTACCTATCAGGCAGGGAGGAAAGGGTCGTGTGAGGGAGCCGTGGTTTAATAAGGAGTTGGAATCCCTTGTTAAATGGAAGAGGGCGGCCTTTGTAAAGATGAGGCGTGAAGGTTCAATAGGGGCGATTGAGAGTTATAAGGTAGCCCGGAAGGACCTGAAGAGAGAGCTAAGAGCAGCAAGGAGGGGACATGAAAGGTCCTTAGTTGGTAGGATTAGGGAAAACCCTAAGGCTTTCTATAGGTATGTTAGGAATAAAAGAATGACTAGGGAAGGAATAGGTCCAATCAAGGATAGTAATGGGAAGTTGCGTGTGGAGGCTGAAGAGATTGGGGAGGCGCTGAATGAATACTTTTCGTCAGTATTCACTCAGGAACAGGACATTGTTGTCGATATGAATACTGAGGCACGAATAAGTAGAATGGATGGCTTTGAGATATGTAGAGAAGAGGTGTTGGAAATTCTGGCAAGGGTGAAAATAGATAAGTCCCCTGGGCCTGATTGCATTTATCCTAGGATTCTCTGGGAAGCAAGGGAGGAGATTGCAGAGCCATTGGCCTTGATTTTTGTGTCCTCTTTGTCGACAGGAGTAGTGCCAGAGGACTGGAGGCTAGCAAACGTGGTTCCCTTGTTCAAGAAGGGGAGTAGGGATAATCCTAGTAACTATAGGCCAGTGAGTCTCACTTCTGTTGTGGGCAAAGTCTTAGAGAGAATTGTAAGGGATAGGATTTATGCACATCTGGATAAGAATGATGTGATCAAGGATAGTCAGCATGGTTTTGTGAAGGGCAGGTCGTGCCTCACAAACCTTATTGAATTCTTTGAGAAGGTGACTAAGGAGGTAGATGAGGGGAAAGCGGTAGATGTGGTATATATGGATTTTAGTAAGGCGTTTGATAAGGTCCCCCATGGTAGGCTACTGCAGAAAATACAGAGATATGGCATTGAGGGTGAGTTGGAGGTTTGGATTAGGAATTGGCTGGCTGGAAGAAGACAGAGGGTAGTAGTTGATGGCAAAGGTTCATCTTGGAGTGCCGTCACTAGCGGTGTTCCGCAAGGATCTGTTTTGGGACCATTGCTGTTTGTCATTTTTATAAATGACCTGGAGGAAGGGTTAGAAGGTTGGGTGAGCAAGTTTGCGGATGATACGAAAGTCGGAGGAGTTGTAGACAGTGAGGAAGGATATGGCAGGTTACAGCGGGATATAGAGAGGCTGCAGAGCTGGGCAGAAAGGTGGCAAATGGAGTTCAATGTAGCTAAGTGTGAAGTGATTCACTTTGGTAAGAGTAATAAAAAGATGGATTACTGGGCTAATGGTAGACTACTTGGTAGTGTGGAAGAGCAGAGGGATCTTGGTGTCCATGTACACAGATCTCTGAAAGTTGCCACCCAGGTAAATAGTGCAGTGAAGAAGGCATATGGCGTACTGGCTTTTATTGGTAGAGGAATTGAGTTCCGGAGTCCTGAGGTCATGCTGCAGTTGTATAAGACTCTGGTGCGGCCGCTTCTGGAATATTGTGTGCAGTTTTGGTCGCCATACTATAGGAAGGATGTGGAGGCACTGGAACGGGTGCAGAGGAAGTTTACCAGGATGTTGCCTGGTATGGTAGGAAAATCCTATGAGGAAAGGCTGAGGCACTTGGGGTTGTTTTCATTGGAGAAAAGAAGGTTTAGGGGTGATTTGATAGAGGTGTACAAGATGATTAGGGGGTTAGATAGGGTTGACAGTGAGAACCTTTTTCCACGTATGGAGTCAGCTATTACAAGGGGGCATAGCTTTAAATTAAGGGGGGGTAGATATAGGACTGATGTTAGGGGCAGGTTCTTCACTCAGCGAGTCGTAAGTTCATGGAATGCCCTGCCAGTAGCAGTAGTGGACTCTCCGTCTTTATGGGTATTTAAGCGGGCATTGGATAGGTATATGGAGGATAGTGGGTTAGTGTAGGTTAGGTGGGCTTTGATCGGCGCAACATCGAGGGCCGAAGGTCCTGTACTGCGCTGTATTCTTCTATGTTCTATGTTCTATGTTCTATGTTCCACCCTACCAACCTTCGCATAAACCAAATCATCCGCCGACATTTCCGTCACCTCCAAAAAGACCCACCGCCAGGGATATATTTCCCTCCCCACCCCTTTCCGCCTTCCGCAAAGACCGTTCCCTCCGTGACTACCTGGTCAGGTCCACACCCCCCTACGACCCACCCTCCCATTCTGGCACTTTCCCCTGCCACTGCAGGAACTGTAAAACCTGTGCCCACACCTCCTCCCTCACCTCTATCCAAGGCCCTAAAGGAGCCTTCCACATCCATCAAAGTTTTACCTGCACATCCACTAATATCATTTATTGTATCCGTTGCTCCCGATGCGGTCTCCTCTACATTGGGGAGACTGGGCGCCTCCTAGCAGAGAGCTTTAGGGAACATCTCCGAGACACCCGCACCAATCAACCAAACCGCCCCGTGGCCCAACATTTCAACTCCCCCTCCCACTCTGCCGAGGACATGGAGGTCCTGGGCCTCCTTCACCGCCGCTCCCTCACCACCAGACGCCTGGAGGAAGAACGCCTCATCTTCCGCCTCGGAACACTTCAACCCCAGGGCATCAATGTGGACTTCAACAGCTTCCTCATTTCCCCTTCGCCCACCTCACCCTAGTTCTAGACTTCCAGCTCAGCACTGTCCCCATGACCTGTCCTACCTGCCTATCTTCTTTTCCACCTATCCACTCCACCCTGCTCTCTGACCTATCACCTTCATCCCCACCCCCATTCACTTATTGTACTCTATGCTACTTTCCCCCCACCCCCACCCCCCTCCCAATTATCTCTCCACCCTTCAGGCTCCCTGCCGCTATTCCTGATGAAGAGCTTTTGCCCGAAACGTCGATTCTCCTGCTCCTCAGATGCTGCCTGAACTGCTGTGCTTTTCCAGCACCACTCTAATTCAGACTTCCCTTTCATTGTACAAGTGTTTAAAAAAAACACTGAGAAGTCTTTTCAAGTCGATATTTCCAGATATATCAGAACCTCTGCATCTACAACTACTTTTAAAGAAAAAAAGTTAACTTTGCTGAAGGAGCAGTATCTTCACAATATTCCGCACTTGCCTGCATGTGGGCAGCTCCAACAACACACAAGAAGCTTGACACCATCCAGGACAAAGCAGCCGATTTGTTTTGGTACCACATCCACAAACATCCACTTCCTCCTCTCCTGATACTCAGTAGCTGCAGTGTACCATCTAGAAGACGCACCAAAGATCCTCAGACAGCACCTTCCAAACCCACAACCACTTCCATCGAAAAGGATAATGACAGAAGGTACATGGGAACATCACCCCTTGCAAGTTCTCCTCAAAGGAGGTTATGCTGCAGCTGTACAAAGCTGTGGTACGGCCGCACTTGGGGTATTGTGTACAGTTCAGGTCACCGCATTATAGGAAGGATGTGGAAGCTTTGGAAAGGGTGCAGAGGAGATTTACTGGGATGTTGCCTGGTTTGGAGGGAAGGTCTTACGAGGAAAGGCTGAGGGACTTGAGGCTGTTTTCGTTAGAGAGAAGAAGGTTGAGATGTGACTTAATAGAGACATATAAGATAATCAGAGGGTTAGATAGAGTGAACAGGGAGAGACTTTTTCCAAGTATGGGAACAGTGAGCACGAGGGGACATAGCTTTAAACTGAGGGGTGATAGATATAGGACAGATGTCAGAGGGAGTTTCTTTTCTCAGAGAGTAGTAAGGGTATGGAATGCTTTGCTTGAAACGGTAGTAGATTCACCAAGTTTAAGTACATTTAAGTTGTCATTGGACAAGCATATGGACGTACATGGAAAAGAGTAGGTTAGATGGGCTTCAGATTGGTATGACAGGTTGGCACAACATCGAGGGCCGAAGGGCCTGTACTGCGCTGTAATGTTCTATGTTCTATGTAAATGTGGGAAGTGCTGGTGTGAGTGATAACACTATCAGAACAGACACAACAGAGACAGAGAAACTGGGAGAATGGAATGAAGACCTTTCAGGAAACAGGCTGTGAGGAGGGGTTTGGTGGGATAGGGGCCGGGTGCTGGCAGGTGGGACTAGATTGGGTTGGGATATCTGGTCAGCATGGACGGGTTGGACCGAAGGGTCTGTTTCCATGTTGTCCATCTCTATGACTCGATGTGGCGAGATGGAAGAAACTGGCCCTAGTCTTAATTAGCACAGAGGACATTGAGGGGACGTTGTTCCTAATTTTTACCCCATCCAGACACCTTCTAAATACTGTAATTGTACTAGCCTCCACCACATCCACTGGCAGCTCATTCCATACACGTACCACCCTCTGCGTGTGAAAAGGTTGCCCCTTAGGTCCCTTTTATATCTTTCCCCTCTCACCCTAAACCTATGCTCTCTAGTTCTGGACTCCCCGATCCCAGGGAAAAGACTTTGCCTATTTATCCTATCCATGCCCCTCATAATTTTGTAAACCTCTATAAGGTCACTCTTCAGCCTCTGACGCTCCAGGGAAAACAGCCCCAGCCTGTTCAGCCTCTCCCTGTAGCTCAGATCCTTCAACACTGGCAACTTCCTTGTAAATCTTTTCTGAACCCTTTCAAGTTTCAGAACATCTTTCCGATAGGAAGGAGACCAGAATTGCTCGCAATATTCCAACAGTGGCCTAACCAATGTCCTGTACAGCTGCAACATGACCTCCCAACTCCTGTACTCAATACTCTGACCAATAAAGGAAAGCATACCAAACACCTCCTTCACTATCCTATCTACCTGCGACTCCACTTTCAAGGAGCTATGAACCTGCACTCCAAGGTCTCTTTGTTCAGCAACATTCCCTAGGACCTTACCATTAAGTGTATAAGTCCTGCTAAGATTTGCTTTCCCAAAATGCAGCACCTCACATTTATCTGAATTAAACTCCATCTGCCACTTCTCAGCCCATTGGCCCATCTGGTCCAGATCCTGTTGTAATCTGAGGTAACCCTCTTCGCTGTCCACTACACCTCCAATTTTGGTGTCATCTGCAAACTTACTAACTGTACCTCTTATGCTCGCATCCAAATCATTTATGTAAATGGCAAAAAATAGAGGACCCATCACCGATCCTTGTGGCACTCCACTGATCACAGGCCTCCAGTCTGAAAAACAACCCTCCACCACCACCCTCTGTCTTCTACCTTTGAGCCAGTTCTGTATCCAAACGGCTAGTTCTCCCTGTATTCCATGAGATCTAACCTTGCTAATCAGTCCCCCATGGGGAACCTTGTTGAACGCCTTACTGAAGTCCATATAGATCACATCTACTGCTCTGCCCTCATCAATCTTCTTTGTTACTTCTTCAAAAAACTCAATCAAGTTTGTGAGACATGATTTCCCACCCACAAAGCCATGTTGACTATCCCGAATCAGTCCTTGCCTTTCCAAATACATGTACATCCTGTCCCTCAGTCACCATCTATTTCCCTACAGTCTATATCTTCCATATCCTTTTCCACAGTAAATACTGATGCAAAATATTCATTTAATATCTCCCCCATTTTCTGCGGCTCCACACAAAGGCTGCCTTGCTGATCTTTGAGGGGCCCTATTCTCTCCCTAGTTACCCTTTTGTCCTTAATATATTTGTGAAATCCCCATTTTATTTGCCAAATCTATCTCATGTTCCCGTTTGCCCTCCTGATTTCCCTCAAGTATACTCCTACTGCCTTTATACTCTTCTAAGGATTCACTCGATCTATCCTGTCTATACCTGACATAAACTTCCTTCTTTTTCTTAACCAAACCCTCAATTTCTTTAGTCATCCAGCATTCCCCAATACCGACCAGCCTTCCCTTTCACCCTGACAGGAATATACTTTCTCTGGATTCTTGTTATCTCATTTCTGAAGGCTTCCCATTTTCCAGCCGTCCCTTTACCTGCGAACATCTGCCTCCAATCAGCTTTCGAAAGTTCTTGCCTAATACCGTCAAAATTGGTCTTTCTCCAATTTAGAACTTCAACTTTTAAATCTGGTCTATCCTTTTCCATCACTATTTTAAAACAAATAGAATTATGGTTCTGGCCCCAAAGTGCTCCCCCACTGACACCTCAGTCACCTGCCCTGCCTTATTTCCCAAGAGTAGGTCAAGTGTTGCACCTTTTCTAGTAGGTTCATCCACATACTGAATCAGAAAATTGTCTCGTACGCACTTAAGAAATTCCTCTCCATCTAAACCTTTAACACTATGGCAGTCCCAGTCGATGTTTGGAAAGTTAAAATCCCCTACCATAACCACCCTATTATTCTTACAGATAGATGAGGTCTCCTTACAAGTTTGTTTCTCAATTTCCCTCTGACTATTAGGGGGGGTCTATAATACAATCCCAATAAGGTGATCATCCCTTTCTTATTTCTCAGTTCCACCCAAATCACTTCCCTGGATGTATTTCCGGGAATATCCTCCCTCAGCACAGCTGTAATGCTATCCCTTATCAAAAATGCCGCTCTCCCTCCTCTCTTGCCTCCCTTTCTATCCTTCCTGTAGCATTTGTATCCTGGAACATTAAGCTGCCAGTTCTGCCCATCCCTGAGCCATGTTTCCGTAATTGCTATGATATCCCAGTCCCATGTTCCTAACCATGCCCTGAGTTCATCTGCCTTCCCTGTTAGGCCCCTTGCATTGAAATAAATGCAGTTTAATTTATTAGTCCTACCTGGTCCCTGCCTGCCCTGACTGTTTGACTCACTTCTGTTCTCAACTGTACCAGTCTCAGATTGATCTCTTTCCTCACTATCTCCCTGGGTCCCACCAGCCTCCCCCCCTCCCCACCCCCCCCCCCCGCCCCCCCAACCTCCGACATATAACTAGTTTAAGTTGATGTTTTTTGTCAGTCAGATCAATCCAGCATCATTGAAGGATATGCCCAAGAATTACACATCCTGCTCCATCAGAGGCAAAACCAATAACCTCTAAAGCTTTAACCTCCCAATGGGCTCATGTCCAGTAACATATGGTTTCGATGAACACCAATAGCATCATGTTTGATCACTTGTCATGCTGTAGTAGAGAAGGAGACTGTGTCCTCACTGAAAATATGGTCAAAATTCAGACCATTTCCCCACACTTCTGCAAATAATCATCAAGGAGCTGCCTCCAGGGGGGAGATAGTTTAAGAAGAAACTTAATAACATCATCAGACAACATTGTGCATCCAATGAATCCATCAGGACTGAAAAGTGAAATTATGTTCATACCCCTCTGCCATGACATCTCCTTTCACATGGTTCGACACCAAACTGGCCTATATCAACACATTTTCCACCCTGGCAGGCCTGGAAATGACAGAAAAGAAGGTTATTGTTGTCACTGTATCCATGGAAACCATTTGTCAATATCAGCCCGTCAGGATCAGAGGGGTTTCTCCCAAAATGGTTAGGAATCGGTGGGAGCCAGTGGGTTTCAGAAGGAAGTGGAACCCTTCCAGATCTGATGCTCGTGTGAGAGCAGGAACACGGCAGAGGTCTGACAAATTGTTAATGACACCCCCTTTGGGTGGGCAGACATTCAAATGGGAGAATTAAAAAGGAATGTGGGACAAAGGGACAGGACAGTACAGGCCTAGATACTTTTCCCTGCAGCTGAGAATGGGAATCCCCAAGGCTGGGCTGCCTGCCCACTGCTATAACTCATGGCAGCTTTTATTACCACACCGCCCCTCACTCTTTACTTGCTGTCATTGAGAAACGTTGTTGTGGTTCTGTTTGCTGAGCTGGGAATTTGTGTCACAGACGTTTCGCCCCCTGTCTAGGTGACATCCTCAGTGCTTGGGAGCCTCCTGTGAAGCGCTTCTGTGATCTTTCCTCCGGCATTTGTAGTGGTTTGAATCTGCCGCTTCCGGTTGTCAGTTCCAGCTGTCCGCTGCAGTGACCGGTATATTGGGTCCAGGTCGATGTGTTTATTGATTGAATCTGTGGATGAGTGCCATGCCTCTCGGAATTCCCTGGCTGTTCTCTGTTTGGCTTGTCCTATAATAGTAGTGTTGTCCCAGTCGAACTCATGTTGCTTGTCATCTGAGTGTGTGGCTACGAAGGATAACTGGTCGTGTCGTTTCTGAACTGACAGCCAGACTACTGCGACCACTAGGACTCATAACAGCACACAAACCAACAGCCACTCTCAGACAACAACTCACCAGGACGAAGGACCCGATACCCAGCATGAGCAAAACCAACGTAGTGTATAAAATCCCATGCAAGGGCTGCACAAAATTCTACATAGGACGAACAGGAAAACAGCTAACAATCCGCATCCATGAACACCAACTAGCCACGAAACGACATGACCAGCTATCCTTAGTAGCCACACACTCAGATGACAAGCAACATGAGTTCGACTGGGACAACACTACTATTATAGGACAAGCCAAACAGAGAACAGCCAGGGAATTCCGAGAGGCATGGCACTCATCCACAGATTCAATCAATAAACACATCGACCTGGACCCAATATACCGGCCACTGCAGCGGACAGCTGGAACTGACAACCAGAAGCGGCAGATTCAAACCACTACAAATGCCGGAGGAAAGATCACAGAAGTACTTCACAGGAGGCTCCCAAGCACTGAGGATGTCACCTAGACAGGGGACGAAACGTCTGTGACACAAATTCCCAGATTATATAACCACCTGGCTGTGGGTGTGTGGGGATTATATAAACACCGAGCTGGGGGTGTGTGGGGATTATATAAACACCGAGCTGGGGGTGTGTGGGGATTATATAAACACCGGGCTGGGGGTGTGTGGGGATTATATAAACACCGAGCTGGGGGTGTGTGGGGATTATATAAACACCGAGCTGGGGGTGTGTGGGGATTATATAAACACCGGGCTGGGGGTGTGTGGGGATTATATAAACACCGAGCTGGGGGTGTGTGGGGATTATATAAACACCGAGCTGGGGGTGTGTGGGGATTATATAAACACCGGGCTGGGGGTGTGTGGGGATTATATAAACACCGAGCTGGGGGTGTGTGGGGATTATATAAACACCGAGCTGGGGGTGTGTGGGGATTATATAAACACCGGGCTGGGGGTGTGTGGGGATTATATAAACACCGGGCTGGGGGTGTGTGGGGATTATATAAACACCGAGCTGGGGCTGTGTGGGGATTATATAAACACAGGGCTGGGGGTGTGTGGGGATTATATAAACACCGGGCTGGGGGTGTGTGGGGATTATATAAACACCGAGCTGGGGGTGTGTGGGGATTATATAAACACCGATCTGGGGGTGTGGGGATTATATAAACACCGAGCTGGGGGTTGGGATTATATAAACACCGAGCTGGGGGTGTTTAGAAAATCCCAACCCCCAGCTCAGTGTTTATATAATCCCCACCCCCAGCTCGGTGTTTATATAATCCCCACACACCCCCAGCTCGGTGTTTATATAATCCCCACACACCCCCAGCCCTGTGTTTATATAATCCCCACACACCCCCAGCCCGGTGTTTATATAATCCCCACACACCCCCAGCCCTGTGTTTATATAATCCCCACACACCCCCAGCTCGGTGTTTATATAATCCACACACACCCCCAGCCTGGTGTTTATATAATCCCCACACACCCCCAGCTCGGTGTTTATATAATCCCCACACAGCCCCAGCTCGGTATTTATATAATCCCCACACACCCCCAGCCCTGTGTTTATATAATCCCCACACAGCCCCAGCTCGGTGTTTATATAATCCCCACACAGCCCCAGCTCGGTGTTTATATAATCCCCACACACCCCCAGCCCTGTGTTTATAGAATCCCCACACACCCCCAGCCTGGTGTTTATATAATCCCCACACACCCCCAGCTCGGTGTTTATATAATCCCCACACACCCCCAGCTCAGTGTTTATATAATCCCCACACAGCCCCAGCCCGGTGTTTATATAATCCCCACACACCCCCAGCTCGGTGTTTATATAATCCCCACACACCCCCAGCTCGGTGTTTATATAATCCCCACACATCCCCAGCCCTGTGTTTATATAATCTCCACACACCCCCAGCCCTGTGTTTATATAATCCCCACCCCCAGCTCGGTGTTTATATAATCCCCACACACCCCCAGCCCGGTGTTTATATAATCCCCACACACCCCCAGCTCGGTGTTTATATAATCCCCACACACCCCCAGCCCGGTGTTTATATAATCCCCACACACCCCCAGCTCGGTGTTTATATAATCCCCACACACCCCCAGCCCGGTGTTTATATAATCCCCACACACCCCCAGCTCGGTGTTTATATAATCCCCACACACCCCCAGCTCGGTGTTTATATAATCCCCACACACCCCCAGCTCGGTGTTTATATAATCCCCACACACCCCCAGCTCGGTGTTTATATAATCCCCACCCCCAGCTCGGTGTTTATATAATCCCCACACACCCCAGCTCGGTGTTTATATAATCCCCACACACCCCCAGCCCGGTGTTTATATAATCCCCACCCCCAGCCCGGTGTTTATATAATCCCCACCCACAGCCCGGTGTTTATATAATCCCCACACACCCCCAGCTCGGTGTTTATATAATCCCCACACACCCCCAGCTCGGTGTTTATATAATCCCCACACACCCCCAGCTCGGTGTTTATATAATCCCCACACACCCCCAGCTCGGTGTTTATATAATCCCCACACACCCCCAGCTCGGTGTTATATAATCCCCACCCCCAGCTCGGTGTTTATATAATCCCCACACACCCCCAGCTCGGTGTTTATATAATCCCCACACAGCCCCAGCTCGGTGTTTATATATTCCCCACACAGCCCCAGCTCGGTGTTTATATAATCCCCACACACCCCCAGCCCGGTGTTTATATAATCCCCACACACCCCCAGCTCGGTGTTTATATAATCCCCACACACCCCCAGCCCGGTGTTTATATAATCCCCACACACCCCCAGCTCGGTGTTTATATAATCCCCACACAGCCCCAGCTCGGTGTTTATATAATCCCCACACACCCCCAGCTCGGTGTTTATATAATCCCCACACAGCCCCAGCTCGGAGTTTATATAATCCCCACACACCCCCAGCCTGGTGTTTATATAATCCCCACACAGCCCTAGCTCGGTGTTTATATAATCCCCACACACCCCCAGCCTGGTGTTTATATAATCCCCACACAGCCCCAGCTCGGTGTTTATATAATCCCCACACACCCCCAGCTCGGTGTTTATATAATCCCCACCCCCAGCTCGGTGTTTATATAATCCCCACACACCCCCAGCTCGGTGTTTATATAATCCCCACCCCCAGCCCGGTGTTTATATAATCCCCACACACCCCCAGCTTGGTGTTTATATAATCCCCACACACCCCCAGCCTGGTGTTTATATAATCCCCACACACCCCCAGCTCGGTGTTTATATAATCCCCACACAGCCCCAGCCCGGTGTTTATATAATCCCCACACACCCCCAGCTCGGTGTTTATATAATCCCCACACACCCCCAGCTCGGTGTTTATATAATCCCCACACACCCCCAGCCTGGTGTTTATATAATCCCCACACACCCCCAGCTCGGTGCTTATATAATCCCCACCCCCAGCTCGGTGTTTATATAATCCCCACACACCCCCAGCCCGGTGTTTATATAATCCCCACACACCCCCAGCTCGGTGTTTATATAATCCCCACACACCCCCAGCTCGGTGTTTATATAATCCCCACACACCCCCAGCCCGGTGTTTATATAATCCCCACACACCCCCAGCTCGGTGTTTATATAATCCCCACACACCCCCAGCTCGGTGTTTATATAATCCCCACACACCCCCAGCCCGGTGTTTATATAATCCCCACACACCCCCAGCTCGGTGTTTATATAATCCCCACACACCCCCAGCTCGGTGTTTATATAATCCCCACACACCCCCAGCTCGGTGTTTATATAATCCCCACACACCCCCAGCCCGGTGTTTATATAATCCCCACCCCCAGCCTGGTGTTTATATAATCCCCACCCCCAGCTCGGTGTTTATATAATCCCCACACACCCCCAGCTCGGTGTTTATATAATCCCCACCCCCAGCTCGGTGTTTATATAATCCCCACACAGCCCCAGCTCGGTGTTTATATAATCCCCACACACCCCCAGCTCGGTGTTTATATAATCCCCACACACCCCCAGCCCGGTGTTTATATAATCCCCACACACCCCCTGCTCGGTGTTTATATAATCCCCACACAACCCCAGCCCGGTGTTTATATAATCCCCACACACCCCCAGCTCAGTGTTTATATAATCCCCACACACCCCCAGCTCGGTGTTTATATAATCCCCACACACCCCCAGCTTGGTGTTTATATAATCCCCACAATCCCCCAGCCCTGTGTTTATATAATCCCCACACACCCCCAGCTCGGTGTTTATATAATCCCCACACACCCCCAGCCCGGTGTTTATATAATCCCCACACACCCCCAGCTCGGTGTTTATATAATCCCCACCCCCAGCCCGGTGTTTATATAATCCCCACACACCCCCAGCCCGGTGTTTATATAATCCCCACACACCCCCAGCCTGGTGTTTATATAATCCCCACACACCCCCAGCCCGGTGTTTATATAATCCCCACACACCCCCAGCCTGGTGTTTATATAATCCCCACACACCCCCAGCCTGGTGTTTATATAATCCCCACACACCCCCAGCTCGGTGTTTATATAATCCCCACACACCCCCAGCCTGGTGTTTATATAATCCCCACACATCCCCAGCTCGGTGTTTATATAATCCCCACCCCCAGCTCGGTGTTTATATAATCCCCACCCCCAGCTCGGTGTTTATATAATCCCCACACACCCCCAGCTCGGTGTTTATATAATCCCCACAAACCCCCAGCTCGGTGTTTATATAATCCCCACACACCCCCAGCTCAGTGTTTATATAATCCCCACACACCCCCAGCCCGGTGTTTATATAATCCCCACACACCCCCAGCTCGGTGTTTATATAATCCCCACACACCCCCAGCTCGGTGTTTATATAATCCCCACACACCCCCAGCTCGGTGTTTATATAATCCCCACACACCCCCAGCTCGGTGTTTATATAATCCCCACCCCCAGCTCGGTGTTTATATAATCCCCACACACCCCAGCTCGGTGTTTATATAATCCCCACACACCCCCAGCCCGGTGTTTATATAATCCCCACCCCCAGCCCGGTGTTTATATAATCCCCACCCACAGCCCGGTGTTTATATAATCCCCACACACCCCCAGCTCGGTGTTTATATAATCCCCACACACCCCCAGCTCGGTGTTTATATAATCCCCACACACCCCCAGCTCGGTGTTTATATAATCCCCACACACCCCCAGCTCGGTGTTATATAATCCCCACCCCCAGCTCGGTGTTTATATAATCCCCACACACCCCCAGCTCGGTGTTTATATAATCCCCACACAGCCCCAGCTCGGTGTTTATATATTCCCCACACAGCCCCAGCTCGGTGTTTATATAATCCCCACACACCCCCAGCCCGGTGTTTATATAATCCCCACACACCCCCAGCTCGGTGTTTATATAATCCCCACACACCCCCAGCCCGGTGTTTATATAATCCCCACACACCCCCAGCTCGGTGTTTATATAATCCCCACACAGCCCCAGCTCGGTGTTTATATAATCCCCACACACCCCCAGCTCGGTGTTTATATAATCCCCACACAGCCCCAGCTCGGAGTTTATATAATCCCCACACACCCCCAGCCTGGTGTTTATATAATCCCCACACAGCCCCAGCTCGGTGTTTATATAATCCCCACACACCCCCAGACTGGTGTTTATATAATCCCCACACAGCCCCAGCTCGGTGTTTATATAATCCCCACACACCCCCAGCTCGGTGTTTATATAATCCCCACCCCCAGCTCGGTGTTTATATAATCCCCACACACCCCCAGCTCGGTGTTTATATAATCCCCACCCCCAGCCCGGTGTTTATATAATCCCCACACACCCCCAGCTTGGTGTTTATATAATCCCCACACACCCCCAGCCTGGTGTTTATATAATCCCCACACACCCCCAGCTCGGTGTTTATATAATCCCCACACAGCCCCAGCCCGGTGTTTATATAATCCCCACACACCCCCAGCTCGGTGTTTATATAATCCCCACACACCCCCAGCTCGGTGTTTATATAATCCCCACACACCCCCAGCCTGGTGTTTATATAATCCCCACACACCCCCAGCTCGGTGCTTATATAATCCCCACCCCCAGCTCGGTGTTTATATAATCCCCACACACCCCCAGCCCGGTGTTTATATAATCCCCACACACCCCCAGCTCGGTGTTTATATAATCCCCACACACCCCCAGCTCGGTGTTTATATAATCCCCACACACCCCCAGCTCGGTGTTTATATAATCCCCACACACCCCCAGCCCGGTGTTTATATAATCCCCACACACCCCCAGCTCGGTGTTTATATAATCCCCACACACCCCCAGCTCGGTGTTTATATAATCCCCACACACCCCCAGCTCGGTGTTTATATAATCCCCACACACCCCCAGCCCGGTGTTTATATAATCCCCACCCCCAGCCTGGTGTTTATATAATCCCCACCCCCAGCTCGGTGTTTATATAATCCCCACACACCCCCAGCTCGGTGTTTATATAATCCCCACCCCCAGCTCGGTGTTTATATAATCCCCACACAGCCCCAGCTCGGTGTTTATATAATCCCCACACACCCCCAGCTCGGTGTTTATATAATCCCCACACACCCCCAGCCCGGTGTTTATATAATCCCCACACACCCCCTGCTCGGTGTTTATATAATCCCCACACAACCCCAGCCCGGTGTTTATATAATCCCCACACACCCCCAGCTCAGTGTTTATATAATCCCCACACACCCCCAGCTCGGTGTTTATATAATCCCCACACACCCCCAGCTTGGTGTTTATATAATCCCCACAATCCCCCAGCCCTGTGTTTATATAATCCCCACACACCCCCAGCTCGGTGTTTATATAATCCCCACACACCCCCAGCCCGGTGTTTATATAATCCCCACACACCCCCAGCTCGGTGTTTATATAATCCCCACCCCCAGCCCGGTGTTTATATAATCCCCACACACCCCCAGCCCGGTGTTTATATAATCCCCACACACCCCCAGCCTGGTGTTTATATAATCCCCACACACCCCCAGCCCGGTGTTTATATAATCCCCACACACCCCCAGCCTGGTGTTTATATAATCCCCACACACCCCCAGCCTGGTGTTTATATAATCCCCACACACCCCCAGCTCGGTGTTTATATAATCCCCACACACCCCCAGCCTGGTGTTTATATAATCCCCACACACCCCCAGCTCGGTGTTTATATAATCCCCACCCCCAGCTCGGTGTTTATATAATCCCCACCCCCAGCTCGGTGTTTATATAATCCCCACACACCCCCAGCTCGGTGTTTATATAATCCCCACAAACCCCCAGCTCGGTGTTTATATAATCCCCACACACCCCCAGCTCAGTGTTTATATAATCCCCACACACCCCCAGCCCGGTGTTTATATAATCCCCACACACCCCCAGCCCGGTGTTTATATAATCCCCACACCCCCCCAGCTCGGTGTTTATATAATCCCCACACACCCCCAGCCTGGTGTTTATATAATCCCCACACACCCCCAGCCCTGTGTTTATATAATCCCCACACACCCCCAGCTCGGTGTTTATATAATCCCCACACACCCCCAGCTCGGTGTTTATATAATCCCCACACACCCCCAGCTCGGTGTTTATATAATCCCCACACACCCCCAGCCCGGTGTTTATATAATCCCCACACACCCCCAGCTCGGTGTTTATATAATCCCCACACACCCCCAGCCCGGTGTTTATATAATCCCCACACACCCCCAGCTCGGTGTTTATATAATCCCCACACACCCCCAGCCCGGTGTTTATATAATCCCCACACACCCCCAGCCTGGTGTTTATATAATCCCCACACACCCCGAGCCCTGTGTTTATATAATCCCCACACACCCCCAGCTCGGTGTTTATATAATCCCCACACAGCCCCAGCCCGGTGTTTATATAATCCCCACCCCCAGCCCGGTGTTTATATAATCCCCACACACCCCCAGCCCGGTGTTTATATAATCCCCACACAGCCCCAGCTCGGTGTTTATATAATCCCCACACACCCCCAGCTCGGTGTTTATATAATCCCCACACACCCCCAGCCCGGTGTTTATATAATCCCCACACACCCCCAGCCTGGTGTTTATATAATCCCCACACACCCCCAGCCCTGTGTTTATATAATCCCCACACACCCCCAGCTCGGTGTTTATATAATCCCCACACAGCCCCAGCCCGGTGTTTATATAATCCCCACCCCCAGCCCGGTGTTTATATAATCCCCACACACCCCCAGCTCGGTGTTTATATAATCCCCACACACCCCCAGCTCGGTGTTTATATAATCCCCACACACCCCCAGCTCGGTGTTTATATAATCCCCACACACCCCCAGCCCGGTGTTTATATAATCCCCACACACCCCCAGCCCGGTGTTTATATAATCCCCACACAGCCCCAGCCCGGTGTTTATATAATCCCCACACAGCCCCAGCCCGGTGTTTATATAATCCCCACACACCCCCAGCCCGGTGTTTATATAATCCCCACACAGCCCCAGCTCGGTGTTTATATAATCCCCACACAGCCCCAGCCCGGTGTTTATATAATCCCCACACAGCCCCAGCTCGGTGTTTATATAATCCCCACACACCCCCAGCTCAGTGTTTATATAATCCCCACACAGCCCCAGCCCTGTGTTTATATAATCCCCACACAGCCCCAGCTCGGTGTTTATATAATCCCCACCCCCAGCTCGGTGTTTATATAATCCCCACATACCCCCAGCTCGGTGTTTATATAATCCCCACACACCCCCAGCTCAGTGTTTATATAATCCCCACACACCCCCAGCTCGGTGTTTGTATAATCCCCACACACCCCCAGCTCGGTGTTTATATAATCCCCACACACCCCCAACTCAGTGTTTACATAATCCCCACACACCCCCAGCCCTGTGTTTATATAATCCCTACACACCCCCAGCTTGGTGTTTATATAATCCCCACACACCCCCAGCCCGGTGTTTATATAATCCCCACACACCCCCAGCTCGGTGTTTATATAATCCCCACACACCCCCAGCCTGGTGTTTATATAATCCCCACACACCCCCAGCTCGGTGTTTATATAATCCCCACACACCCCCAGCTCAGTGTTTATATAATCCCCACACACCCCCAGCTCAGTGTTTATATAATCCCCACACACCCCCAGCTCGGTGTTTATATAATCCCCACACACCCCCAGCCCTGTGTTTATATAATCCCCACACACCCCCAGCCCGGTGTGTATATAATCCCCACACACCCCCAGCCCTGTGTTTATATAATCCCCACACACCCCCAGCTCGGTGTTTATATAATCCCCACACACCCCCAGCCCTGTGTTTATATAATCCCCACACACCCCCAGCCCTGTGTTTATATAATCCCCACACACCCACAGCTCGGTGTTTATATAATCCCCACACACCCCCAGCTCGGTGTTTATATAATCCCCACACACCCCCAGCCTGGTGTTTATATAATCCCCACTCACCCCCAGCTCAGTGTTTATATAATCCCCACACACCCCCAGCTCGGTGTTTATATAATCCCCACACACCCTCAGCCTGGTGTTTATATAATCCCCACACACCCTACAGCCTGGTGTTTATATAATCCCCACACACCCCCAGCTCGGTGTTTATGTAATCCCCACACACCCCCAGCTCGGTGTTTATATAATCCCCACACACACCCAGCTCGGTGTTTATATAATCCCCACACACCCCCAGCCCGGTGTTTATATAATCCCCACCCCCAGCTCGGTGTTTATATAATCCCCACACACCCCCAGCTCGGTGTTTATATAATCCCCACACACCCCCAGCTCGGTGTTTATATAATCCCCACCCCCAGCTCGGTGTTTATATAATCCCCACACACCCCCAGCCCGGTGTTTATATAATCCCCACACACCCCCAGCCCTCTGTTTATATAATCCCCACACACCCCCAGCTCGGTGTTTATATAATCCCCACACACCCCCAGCTCGGTGTTTATATAATCCCCACACACCCCCAGCCCTGTGTTTATATAATCCCCACACACCCCCAGCCCGGTGTTTATATAATCCCCACACACCCCCAGCTCAGTGTTTATATAATCCCCACACACCCCCAGCTCGGTGTTTATATAATCCCCACACACCCCCAGCTCGGTGTTTATATAATCCCCACACACCCCCAGCTCGGTGTTTATATAATCCCCACCCCCAGCTCGGTGTTTATATAATCCCCACACACCCCCAGCTCGGTGTTTATATAATCCCCACACAGCCCCAGCTCAGTGTTTATATAATCCCCACACACCCCCAGCTCGGTGTTTATATAATCCCCACCCCCAGCTCGGTGTTTATATAATCCCCACACACCCCCAGCTCGGTGTTTATATAATCCCCACACAGCCCCAGCTCAGTGTTTATATAATCCCCACACACCCCCAGCTCGGTGTTTATATAATCCCCACCCCCAGCTCGGTGTTTATATAATCCCCACACACCCCCAGCCCGGTGTTTATATAATCCCCACACACCCCCAGCTCGGTGTTTATATAATCCCCACACAGACCCAGCTCGGTGTTTATATAATCCCCACACACCCCCAGCCCGGTGTTTATATAATCCCCACACACCCCCAGCTCGGTGTTTATATAATCCCCACACAGCCCCAGCTCGGTGTTTATATAATCCCCACACACCCCCAGCCTGGTGTTTATATAATCCCCACCCCCAGCTCGGTGTTTATATAATCCCCACACACCCCCAGCTCGGTGTTTATATAATCCCCACACAGCCCCAGCTCGGTGTTTATATAATCCCCACACACCCCCAGCTCGGTGTTTATATAATCCCCACACACCCCCAGCCCGGTGTTTATATAATCCCCACACACCCCCAGCCCGGTGTTTATATAATCCCCACACACCCCCAGCCCGGTGTTTATATAATCCCCACACACCCCCAGCTCGGTGTTTATATAATCCCCACACACCCCCAGCTCGGTGTTTATATAATCCCCACACACCCCCAGCTCGGTGTTTATATAATCCCCACACACCCCCAGCTCGGTGTTTATATAATCCCCACACACCCCCAGCTCGGTGTTTATATAATCCCCACACACCCCCAGCTCGGTGTTTATATAATCCCCACACACCCCCAGCTCGGTGTTTATATAATCCCCACACACCCCCAGCTCGGTGTTTATATAATCCCCACCCCCAGCTCGGTGTTTATATAATCCCCACACACCCCCAGCCCTGTGTTTATATAATCCCCACACACCCCCAGCTCGGTGTTTATATAATCCCCACACACCCCCAGCTCGGTGTTTATATAATCCCCACACACCCCCAGCCCTGTGTTTATATAATCCCCACACACCCCCAGCCCGGTGTTTATATAATCCCGACACACCCCCAGCTCAGTGTTTATATAATCCCCACACACCCCCAGCTCGGTGTTTATATAATCCCCACCCCCAGCTCGGTGTTTATATAATCCCCACACACCCCCAGCTCAGTGTTTATATAATCCCCACACACCCCCAGCCCTGTGTTTATATAATCCCCACACACCCCCAGCTCGGTGTTTATATAATCCCCACCCCCAGCTCGGTGTTTATATAATCCCCACACACCCCCAGCTCAGTGTTTATATAATCCCCACACACCCCCAGCTCGGTGTTTATATAATCCCCACACACCCCCAGCTCGGTGTTTATATAATCCCCACACACCCCCAGCTCGGTGTTTATATAATCCCCACACACCCCCAGCTCGGTGTTTATATAATCCCCACCCCCAGCTCGGTGTTTATATAATCCCCACACACCCCCAGCCCGGTGTTTATATAATCCCCACACACCCCCAGCCCGGTGTTTATATAATCCCCACACACCCCCAGCTCGGTGTTTATATAATCCCCACACAGCCCCAGCTCGGTGTTTATATAATCCCCACACACCCCCAGCTCGGTGTTTATATAATCCCCACACACCCCCAGCTCGGTGTTTATATAATCCCCACCCCCAGCTCAGTGTTTATATAATCCCCACACACCCCCAGCCCTGTGTTTATATAATCCCACCCCCAGCTCGGTGTTTATATAATCCCCACACACCCCCAGCCCTGTGTTTATATAACCCCCACACACCCCCAGCTCGGTGTTTATATAATCCCCACCCCCAGCCCGGTGTTTATATAATCCCCACACACCCCCAGCCCGGTGTTTATATAATCCCCACCCCCAGCCCGGTGTTTATATAATCCCCACACACCCCCAGCCCGGTGTTTATATAATCCCCACCCCCAGCTCGGTGTTTATATAATCCCCACCCCCAGCTCGGTGTTTATATAATCCCCACACAGCCCCAGCCCGGTGTTTATGTAATCCCCACACACCCCCAGCTCAGTGTTTATATAATCCCCACACACCCCCAGCCCGGTGTTTATATAATCCCCACACACCCCCAGCTCGGTGTTTATATAATCCCCACACACCCCCAGCCCGGTGTTTATATAATCCCCACACACCCCCAGCTCGGTGTTTATATAATCCCCACACACCCCCAGCCCGGTGTTTATATAATCCCCACACACCCCCAGCCCGGTGTTTATATAATCCCCACACACCCCCAGCTCGGTGTTTATATAATCCCCACCCCCAGCTCGGTGTTTATATAATCCCCACACAGCCCCAGCCCGGTGTTTATATAATCCCCACACACCCCCAGCTCGGTGTTTATATAATCCCCACACACCCCCAGCTCGGTGTTTATATAATCCCCACACACCCCCAGCTCGGTGTTTATATAATCCCCACCCCCAGCTCAGTGTTTATATAATCCCCACACACCCCCAGCCCGGTGTTTATATAATCCCCACCCCCAGCCCGGTGTTTATATAATCCCCACACACCCCCAGCTCGGTGTTTATATAATCCCCACCCCCAGCCCGGTGTTTATATAATCCCCACCCCCAGCTCAGTGTTTATATAATCCCCACACACCCCCAGCCCGGTGTTTATATAATCCCCACCCCCAGCCCGGTGTTTATATAATCCCCACACACCCCCAGCCCTGTGTTTATATAATCCCACCCCCAGCTCGGTGTTTATATAATCCCCACACACCCCCAGCCCTGTGTTTATATAATCCCCACACACCCCCAGCTCGGTGTTTATATAATCCCCACCCCCAGCCCGGTGTTTATATAATCCCCACCCCCAGCCCGGTGTTTATATAATCCCCACACACCCCCAGCCCTGTGTTTATATAATCCCCACCCCCAGCTCGGTGTTTATATAATCCCCACCCCCAGCTCGGTGTTTATATAATCCCCACACAGCCCCAGCCCGGTGTTTATATAATCCCCACACACCCCCAGCTCAGTGTTTATATAATCCCCACACACCCCCAGCTCGGTGTTTATATAATCCCCACACACCCCCAGCCCGGTGTTTATATAATCCCCACACACCCCCAGCCCGGTGTTTATATAATCCCCACACACCCCCAGCTCGGTGTTTATATAATCCCCACACACCCCCAGCTCGGTGTTTATATAATCCCCACACACCCCCAGCTCGGTGTTTATATAATCCCCACCCCCAGCTCAGTGTTTATATAATCCCCACACACCCCCAGCCCGGTGTTTATATAATCCCCACCCCCAGCCCGGTGTTTATATAATCCCCACACACCCCCAGCCCGGTGTTTATATAATCCCCACCCCCAGCTCGGTGTTTATATAATCCCCACCCCCAGCTCGGTGTTTATATAATCCCCACACAGCCCCAGCTCGGTGTTTATATAATCCCCACACACCCCCAGCCCGGTGTTTATATAATCCCCACACACCCCCAGCTCGGTGTTTATATAATCCCCACACACCCCCAGCTCGGTGTTTATATAATCCCCACACACCCCCAGCCCTGTGTTTATATAATCCCCACACACCCCCAGCCCGGTGTTTATATAATCCCCACACACCCCCAGCCCGGTGTTTATATAATCCCCACACACCCACAGCCCGGTGTTTATATAATCCCCACACACCCCCAGCCCGGTGTTTATATAATCCCCACACACCCCCAGCCCGGTGTTTATATAATCCCCACACACCCCCAGCTCGGTGTTTTTTTAATCCCCACACACCCCCAGCCCGGTGTTTATATAATCCCCACCCCCAGCTCAGTGTTTATATAATCCCCACACACCCCCAGCCCGGTGTTTATATAATCCCCACCCCCAGCTTGGTGTTTATATAATCCCCACACACACCCAGCTCGGTGTTTATATAATCCCCACACACCCCCAGCCCGGTGTTTATATAATCCCCACACACCCCCAGCCCGGTGTTTATATAATCCCCACCCCCAGCTCGGTGTTTATATAATCCCCACACCCCCAGCTCGGTGTTTATATAATCCCCACACACCCCCAGCCCGGTGTTTATATAATCCCCACACACCCCCAGCCCGGTGTTTATATAATCCCCACACACCCCCAGCCCGGTGTTTATATAATCCCCACACACCCCCAGCTCGGTGTTTATATAATCCCCACACACCCCCAGCCCTGTGTATATATAATCCCCACACACCCCCAGCCCGGTGTTTATATAATCCCCACACACCCCCAGCCCGGTGTTTATATAATCCCCACACACCCCCAGCTCAGTGTTTATATAATCCCCACACACCCCCAGCTCGGTGTTTATATAATCCCCACACACCCCCAGCCCGGTGTTTATATAATCCCCACACACCCCCAGCTCGGTGTTTATATAATCCCCACCCCCAGCTCGGTGTTTA
The DNA here is from genome assembly GCF_047496795.1 of Chiloscyllium punctatum. Taxonomy (NCBI): domain Eukaryota; kingdom Metazoa; phylum Chordata; class Chondrichthyes; order Orectolobiformes; family Hemiscylliidae; genus Chiloscyllium; species Chiloscyllium punctatum. The sequence goes on from NC_092739.1 coordinate 172,397,473, forward strand.
TATAATCCCCACACACCCCCAGCCCGGTGTTTATATAATCCCCACACACCCCCAGCTCGGTGTTTATATAATCCCCACACACCCCCAGCCCGGTGTTTATATAATCCCCACACAGCCCCAGCTCGGTGTTTATATAATCCCCACACACCCCCAGCCCGGTGTTTATATAATCCCCACACACCCCCAGCTCGGTGTTTATATAATCCCCACACACCCCCAGCCTGGTGTTTATATAATCCCCACACACCCCCAGCTCGGTGTTTATATAATCCCCACCCCCAGTCTGTAGTGAAAGGGGAGCTGCTAAGTAATTTTCTGGGTGGGGTTACAAAGATCAGGAGGTTGACAGTGAGGAGGAAGGTGTTCGGTTCCAGGAGGGTAGAAACAGATTGGTCAGATCGACAGACCAATGACAGATGGAATTTAATCCTGATAACTGTGAGGTAATGCTCTTTGGGAGAAGGAACAAGACAAGGGAGTCATCAATGAAAGGCAGGACTCGAGGAAGCTCAGAGGGCAGAGGGACCATGGGGAGATTGACCACAGATCCCTGATGGTGGTGGGACAGGGTTAATCAGGTCATTCAGAAGGAGTATGGGACACTTACTGTTCTCAGTGAGAGATAGATGATCAGAGCAGGGCAGTGATGTTAGAGCTATCCATGGAGAATCAGGGCAGGACTTATCCACTTAATAGTAAGGTCCTCGGGAGTGTTGCTGAACAAAGAGACCTTGGAGTGCAGGTTCATAGCTCCTTGAAAGTGGAGTGGCAGGTAGATAGGATAGTGAAGAAGGCGTTTGGTATGCTTTCCTTTATTGGTCAGAGTATTGAGTACAGGAGTTGGGAGGTCATGTTGCGGCTGTACAGGACATTGGTTAGGCCACTATTGGAATATTGTGTGCAATTCTGGTCTCCTTCCCATCGGAAAGATGTTGTGAAACTTGAAAGGGTTCAGAAAAGATTTACAAGGATGTTGCCAGGGTTGGAGGATCTGAGCTACAGGGAGAGGCTGACCAGACTGGGGCTGTTTTCTGTACCTCTTCTGTCCTCTACGATTCTATGTTTACCTTGTGTCCTCCACACTTGGTTCCATCTTGAACCATGTCTGAACTTCTGAAATCAGTCATAACGATTTGTGCTGTTTTGCATAGATAATTAGTATGCATCACCAAAACATTTATCGTTTTGACATCTGATGTTTCCATCTGAAGTGGATGTGGTTGTCCCCCCTTACACTGGAGTTTTCCACACTTTACATTCCTGTAGAGAAGCCAAAGCAGACAGTGGAATCTAAATACAATTTTTATTTTAAAGCTGGAATTAAGAGTTAATGATGACTTTAAATCTATCTGAATCACGAATGTCCTTCAAGGAAGGAAATCTGTCATCGTCATCTGGTCTGGCTGACATGTATTCTAGTTGACTCCTAACTGCCCTCTGGCCAATTAGAGATAGCCCAGTCAGTGATACCCACATCCCATGAAGGAATAAGAAAAACATCGGTGCAATGTTAGGATAAAGAAGGAGGCTTAGCACTGTCAGTTTTATGACTTAGCATCAAATTAACCAGCAGAACCTTCAAAGTCATACTTACTGTTTTATTATTGGGGTCATGTACAAACTGGTTTAAGGCAGGTTAGCTGAGAGAGATGCATCCAAAGAGATAGGAGAGACACTAAATGAATATTTTTTATCAATATTCACAAGGGAAAAAGACAATATTGTCGAGGAGAATACTGAGATACAAACTATTAGACTAGACGGGATTGAGGTTCACAAGGAGGAGGTGTTAGCAATTCTGGAAAGTGTGAAAATAGATAAGTCCCCTGGGCTGGATGGGATTTATCCTCAGATTCTCTGGGAAGCAAGGGAGGAGATTGCTGAGATTTTGGCATTGATCTTTAAATCGTCAATGTCTACAGGAATAGTGCCAGAAGACTGGAGGATAGCAAATGTTGTCCCTTGTTCAAGAAGGGGAGGAGAGTAATTATATAAGGGTAATTATAGTCCAGTGAGCCTTACTTCAGTTGTGGGTAAAGTGTTTGGAAAGGTTATAAGAGATAGGATTTATAATCATCTAGAAAGGAATAATTTGATTAGGGATAGTGAACATGGTTTTGTGAAGGGTAGGCTGTGCCTCACAAACCTTATTGAGTTCTTTGAGAAGGAGACCAGGTGGATGAGGGTGAAGTAGTTGATGTGGTGTATATGGATTTCAGCAAGGCGTTTGATAAGGTTCCCCCACTGTAGGCTACTGTACAAAATGTGGAGGAATGGGATTGTGGGAGATATAGCAGTTTGGATCAGTAATTGGCTTGCTGAAAGAAAACAGAGGGTGGTGGTTGATGGGAAATGTTCATCCTGGAGTTCAGTTACTAGTGGGGTACCGCAAGGGTCAGTGTTGGGACCACTGCCGTTTGTCTTTTTTTATAAATGACCTGGATGAGGGCATAGAAGGATGGATTAGTAAATTTGCGGATGACACTAAGATTGGTGGAGCTGTGGGTAGTGCCAAAGGTTACAGAGGGACATAAATAAGCTGCAGAGCTGGGCTGAAAGGTGGCAAATGGAGTTTAATGGGGACAAGTGTGAGGTGATTCACTTTAGAAGAAGCACCAGGAGTGCAGAGTACTGGGCTAATGGTAAGATTCTTGGTAGTGTAGATGAGCAGAGAGATCTTGGTGTCCATGTACACAGATTCCTGAAAGTTGTCACCCAGGTTGATAGGATTGTTAAGAAGACATACGGTGTGTTAGCTTGTGTTGGTAGAGGGACTGAGTTTCGGAACCATGAGGTTATGTTGCAGCTGTACAAAACTCTGGTACGGCCCCACTTGGAGTATTGTGTACAGTTCTGGTCACCGCATTATAAGAAGGATGTGGAAGCTTTGGAAAGGGTGCAGAGGAGATTTACTGGGATGTTGCCTGGTTTGGAGGGAAGGTCTTATGAGGAAAGGCTGAGGGACTTGAAGCTGTTTTCATTAGAGAGAAGAAGGTTGAGAGGTGACTTAATAGAGACATATAAGATAATCAGAGGATTAGATAGAGTGGACAGGGTGATGGCTCAGATGGTGATGGCTAACATGAGGGACATAGATTTAAATTGAGGGGTGATAGATTTAGGACAGATGTCAGAGGGGGTTTCTTTACTCAGAGAATAGTACGGGCGTGGAACACACTGTTTGCAACAGTAATAGACTCACCAACTTTAATTTCAGTTACATCACACTGTAAATTTTTGCTATAAATTCTGTGTTACGATCGAGCCCTCCACAATCACCTGATGAAGGAGCATCGCTCCGAAAGCTAGTGTGTTTCCAATTAAACCTGTTGGACTATAACCTGGTGTTGTGGGATTTTTAACTTTGTACACCCCAGTCCAACACCGGCATCTCCAAATCAGTGACTGGGTCACTGGGACCAGGTCTGAGGAAAGAGGGAATCCAAGTCAAAATGGACAGAGCTTACACCTGGACAGGCCCAGGACCACTGACTATCAGGAAGGATTTAATCGAGAAGGGCAGGGGAATGGGAACCTGTGCAGAACAGACAGAGAAGGTGGGGACCAGGATAGAAAGGCAAAAAGAAAGAAGCCAAAATGTAAGCCAGAAAAACAGGAGTGGAAAGCAATTGGGCCATAATCTAAAATAAAGGTCCGGCCTTCTGTCACAATGTTGAGGCCATCGTTCCTCTTATTTTTCTCATTTTTGGTTTGGAACTGAAAGTTGCTGTTGAGAGTTGAACTTTGAACAACAGCTTGATCTCTTTTTCAAAAAGGGAGGAGTGAACAAAAGACTGATGTTTGCTCGAGGGAACTGGCCTCGAAAGATAATGCAGGTAATCCAGACCACCCAGACCACACTGAGACGCTGTTCTGCTCAGGGACTGGCATCTGGTTGGATGTTGAATTGGCTAATCAAGGGGAGGACTGGTGCTGACCAGTCAATCTCAGAGACTGCTGAGGCAAAAAGAGAAACCAAAGGATGACAAGGTCCTGACTAAATTTTAGACAGGAGACAGTGTTGCTTTGAAAGCTGTTGGAATGGGAAGCTGTTTTTGTTGTTTTGTTACCTCCAATTAGTCTCTAGTAATCAACTTGTTGAAAGTTCTGAGAAAAAAAACTTCAGTCACTAAGCAATCTGGAAAAATCTCATGTGGTCTATGGAAGCTGTTTGTGTTGCCTGGAGACACAATCCTATCTACCTGTAATACAGCCCATTGTCCAAAGGTTTCATGAAGGCCTTATGTTCATTATTGAAACAGTTATATCAGTGACCATTTAAAATTCCTTTATTGCTAAAAAAAATATTGCTTAACTGTATCTCTCTGTCAGTATGGGAGTGGGAACTTGAGATAAAGAACATTAGACTAATTTAGATTACTTTGTAGTTAATTTGGTTTGATTTAATTTGATTGTAACGTTAATGTTATTGTCACATGTACCTCATGTACAAAAGTACAGGAGTACAGTGAAAAGTGTATAATGTTACCACACAAGGCGTCATCATAGGTACAAGTACCTAGCTACAGAATCTTAAGAATGAGTTAGAAAGAAAGAAGAAATTTAAAATTAAACATTGCAGTAATTATAGTAGAGCATGAAACATACAAAATGAAGTTAAAAGTTACACATTGCATACCTTCTTAGTTTTAAGTAGAAATAAAGAAATAAAGCTGAAAGTTCAAACATAACAATCTTACCGTGTTTAGCTGCTGTGGGGCTGCACCTCTGAGCCTGGAAATCCCACACCAGGCCAAGAGTCTGCCAGCTGCTAATGTTACACTCTTAATATTGTCATTCTTGTTTGTTATAAACTTGGTGGAGAAAGTGAGGACTGCAGATGCTGGAGATCAGAGCTGAAAATGTGTTGCTGGAAAAGCGCAGCAGGTCAGGCAGCATCAAAGGAGCAGGAGAATCGACGTTTCAGGCATAACCCTTTCTTCATCGCAGGCTGATGCCCGAAACATCGATTCTCCTGTTCCTTGGATGCTGCCTGACCTGCTGCGCTTTTCCAGCAATGCATTTTCAGCTCAGTTATAAACTTGGTGCCCAACATCTATTTGATGGTGAATTCCTAACCTTGTGTTATTAGCAAAGTGTCAGAAGGAATGGCAGCAATGAGTTAAATGATAACAGCTCATCATTATCCACCATCCAGAACTGTCCTTCTCTGACTTTTATTCTCCCTCACCCATAATACTTATATTTTGTCTTTTTTATTTTTAAATCTGTTTGTGTACAGGAATTTTTAAAGAGGGATAGAACTTAAATCAAAGAAGATCAGGTTTATATATTTCTAAAATCATTTCCTGGATGTGGGTGTTGCTGGGTCAGACAGCATTTATTGTCCGTCCCTTGAGAAGGTGCTGGTCACAGATTCATGGTTTCTTTTTTTCAACTGGCTACAAATTTCTGACATAACTGGCTAAATTCTAAACAGGTTGAATTTCTCAGGCAAACTTACCAAGGTTGGCAATTTTGGAATTGGTCATATTGATCCTTGCCACAGTGCCCAAATTCATCTCCTTTCGCATTTAGATTTGAATAACAAATGTCTTCAGCAGATTGTGCACCTGGCAGAGAAAGAGTGAGAGATGACAGAGATTTGACACAACAGCGGCAGGCTGTTCAACCTTGAAAAGAGCTTTCTTACACCAATGTGAGAAGTATTTTCTCCGATCTACTCTGTCCTGATGTTTCCAGACTTTACAAAAACACCATTCTAAATAAAGAATCCATTGATCAAATTATCCTTCAACAAGGTCCTTCACGGCAGGAAGGTGAAGTCACGTGGTATCATGTTACCACACAAGACATCATCATAGGTATAAGTACATATGATACGATAGTAACAGAACTGGCTTGGTCATTGAAGAGAGGTGGGTTTTGGTGGAAGGTTGTTTTGTTGACAGGAGATCTGTAACCAGCTGTTTTCTGCAGGAATCAGTGCTGTGCTTTGTAATATGTAGAAATGATTTGAGAGAGTATGTAGATGGTCTGATGACTAAGTTTGTGGGTGATACGATGATTGGGGGAGCTGTGGATAGTGAGGAGGATTGTCAGAGGACACAGCAGCATATAGACAGGCTGGAGACATGGGGCAGAGAAATGGCAGATGGAGGTTACTCCAGACAAATGTGAGATGATGCATTTTGAAAGGTCTAACGCAGGAGGGAAGTATACAGTAAATGGCAGAACGCTTAATAGCAAGAACATACAGAGGGATCTAGGTAGAAGGTTCCACAGCTCCCGGAAAGTGGCCCCACAAGTGGATAAAATAGTCAGGCTTGTCTTCATTGGTCAGGGCATGGAGTACAACAATTGGTAAGTCACATTGCAATAGAACTTTAGTGAGGCCATGTTTGGAATATTGTGTACATTTCTGGTTACCACACTACCAGGAGGATGTGGAGGTTTTGGAGAGGGTACAGAACAGTTTAACAGGATGTTACCTGGTTTGGAGAGTACTAGCTATGAGGAGGCTTAGGCCAACCTTGCCTTATGCACCAACATGTCCTCATCTGCTAACTCTGCTGCCCTTCTCACTTCCTGAACTTTCTGTTCCACCACATGAATTCTTACCATCTCTGGAGGTGAGGTTTAAACTTCTCCAGCAGAATAATCTCTCTTAGAGCCTCATAGGTCTTATCTATTTTTAAAGCCGGCACCCATCTTTCAAAATGATTATGTTTAATTCTTTCTAACTCAACATAAGTCTGACCTGGTCCCTTCTTGATGTTTCCGAACCACTGTCTACATGCTTCTGGTATTTATCCATAAGCATTTAAAATAGCTGCTTAACCTCTTCATAATCCCTTGACGCCCCCATCTGACAGCACGGCAAATATCTCACTAGCTCTGCCCTCCCAGTTTCGTCTGAACTAGCATTACCCATAAATCCTCGGCCCACTCCAGCTGCTGAGCCAATTTTTCAAATGAAATAAAGAAGGTTTCAAATTCTTTCTCATCAAAATGTGGCAGAGTTTTGACATATTTGTCTATATCACTACCTTCTCTTTTAATCTCCATCCTGTTAACCTGACTTTGCTGTCTCAAGTTCAAAGTCTCTCTCTCTCTTTGTCTGTCCAGTTTTTCTCTCTGTCTTTGCTCAGCTCAGAACCTTCTTACTCTCTCTTTTTTCTTCTCTCTCTTTCTCCTCTCTATTTCACTTCCTTTCTTCTCTCTTTATTTTTCTTTCCTCTCTCTCTCCTTCTCTTTTTCTCTCCCTTTGTTTATTTTCTCACTCCATTTTCCTTAATTGTAATTTAAGTTTTTCTCCCTCTACTGCACTTGTCTGTTTCTCAGATACACCTAAGTGTTTGAGTACCTCTCTTACAATTTCAGTTTTACTTTTGTCCTTGGTTAATCCCAAATCCAACTTCTTTGCTAATTCTAAAGGTATGGTCTTTTTCTTCCCTTCTAAACTTTCTTGGCAAATTTGAGAATCATCTTCAAATCCCAGAATCTCTTTAGTGATTTTATGAGCTATTTCTCTCACTTTGAATTTAACCAACCACATGTCACCAAAATTAAACAAATTGTCTCAGCTACATTTTATTTGACGATCTAGGACACTAACCTGCAAGTGTTTAATCTGCTGGGATTTTTTGTACCCCCAACTCTATTCAAGTCTGTTTACACTAGTTCAAATCTCAGATGAAAGCTCCCCATCTGTTACAACACAGGGTAAACCTCACCTGACAATTTAAACCAGCAACACAGAAATGGTTTAACCCGGCAGTAATCTGTGAAAATTCGTGAGGTCAAGAACTATCCCAAAAGGTCACTATTTAAAGTAAAGTAGAAACTAATAACTATATTTTTTTTAAAAGTCTAACAGAGAATAATGAACTAACAAATATTTACAACTCCTTGCTCTAATCTATCTTTTACCTCCCCCTCTACAATACTGATCCGATAAAACTCCCGATTAAGATTTACCAAAAAATTCAAATTTCAAAATCAGTCAGCTGTCGAATCTTCTCTTTGTATCTTCCTCTGTCTTTTCTTCATCTTAGGGGTTTCTGTTTCACAGGTCGTTGATAGCTAAAGGTACCTTTAAGGGAGCTATTCTCTAGGCAGCCTGCAGATGTTGGTGGCTTGGCAGTTCTCCTCCAACTGTTCAATTTTTTCCGGTCTTATACCCCAAAGCATCAGATCATTTCATTGATTTTAGTATTGTAAATATACTAAATTCTATTATACTAAATAGTGAATATACTAAATATACTAAATTCAAACTTTAAACTGATTGGATGAATTTGAATTTGTTTTTGTCTCATAGCAACCCAGGTACTGCCAGCTGCTGGACCAAATGTTCCATTGTAAATTCTCCAGCACTCTGTCTGCTTGCTAAGTCCTTAAACTCGCTAAAGGGTACAGTACCCCTTTACTTTCATAAAACTAGGATACACAGGTTTAAGGTAAAAGGGGTAAGTTTAAAGGAGATGTGAGAGGCAGATGTAACAGCAAAATTTAAGCAACATTTTGACAGAAATATGATTATGTCAGAAACATAGATTTACAGGTCATGGAAAGGGAAAATGGTCTTAGTTCAGAAAGTCATTGTGAGTGAACTCAGGTGTGTTGGGGCAGAGGGACTGCTCCTGTGCTGTCCTGTTCTTTATTCTTTGTAAATGGTGGTAAAGTAAGTTGCAATGCAGAATTAAAATACTTGCAAACAGATATGGATGGGATAAATGAGTTGTCTACATATGAACTTAAGTTTGCAGATGACACCAAAATTGGAGGTGTAGTGGCCAGCGAAGAGGGTTACCTCAGATTACAACAGGATCTGGACCAGATGGGCCAATGGGCTGAGAAGTGGCAGAAGGAGTTTAATTCAGATAAATGTGAGGTGCTGCATTTTGGGAAAGCAAATCTTAGCAGGACTTATACACTTAATGGTAAGGTCCTGGGGGAGTGTTGCTGAACAAAGAGACCTTGGAGTGCAGGTTCATGCTCCTTGAAAGTGGAGTCGCAGGTAGATAGGATAGTGAAGGAGGTGTTTGGTATGCTTTCCTTTATTGGTCAGAGTATTGAGTACAGGAGTTGGGAGGTCATGTTGCAGCTGTACAGGACATTGGTTAGGCCACTGTTGGAATATTGCGAGCAATTCTGGTCTCCTTCCTATCGGAAAGATGTTGTGAAACTTGAAAGGGTTCAGAAAAGATTTACAAGGATGTTGCCTGGGTTGGAGGATTTGATGTATAGGGAGGGGCTGAATAGGCTGGGACAGTTTTCCCTGGAGCATCGGACACTGAGGGGTGACCTTGCAGAGATTTATAAAATCATGAAAGGCAAATAGACAAGGTCTTTTCACTGGGGTGGGAGAGTCCAGAACTAGAGGGCGTAGGTTTAGAGTGAGAGGGGAAAGATATAAAAGAGATCTAAGGGGCAACATTTTCACGCAGAGGGTGGTACGTGTATGGAATGAGCTGCCAGAGGATGTGGTGGAGGCTGGTACAATTACAACATTTAAAAGGCATTTGGATGGGTATATGAATAGGAAGGGTTTGGAGGGATATGGGCCGGGTGCTGGCAGGTGGGACTAGATTGGGTTGGGATATCTGGTCAGCGTGGACGGGTTGGATCGAAGGGTCTGTTTCAGTGCTGTATGACTCTATGATACTATGATTTTAACGTAGATAGGTGTGAGGTTAACCATTTGGTCAGAGGAATAACAATGCAGCTTATTATTGGAATGGAGTGCTGAGGGATAGAACGTAGAATATAGAACATGGAACAGTACAGCACATGCCCTTTGCTGTCTACCACCACCCTCTTGTCTTCTATGGGCCAGCCAATTCTGTATCCAGACAGACTGGTTTCCCTGTATCCTATACTTCCTTACTTTCATAATGAGCCTACCATAGGGAACCTCCTCAAATGCTTTGCTAAAATCCATGTACACCTCATGCACTGCTCTACCCTCATCAATGTGTTTTGTCACATCCTCAAAGAATTCAATAAGGTTTGTGAGGCATGGCCTGCCCCTCACAAAGCCGTGCTGGCTATCTCTAATCAACTCTGCTTTTCCAAGTAATCATAAATCCTGTCTCTCAGAATCCTCTCCAATACTTTGCCCACCACTGACATAAGACTGACTGGTTTGTAATTCCCTATTCCCTTTCTTGAACAAGGGAATAACATTTGCCACCTTCCAATCATCTGGTACTACTGTAGTGGACAGCGAAGACGCAAAGATTATTGCCAAAGGTGCAACAATCTCTTCCCTTGCTTCCTGTTGGTTATATCCTGTCTGGCTTTATCTATCCTTATGTTTCTTAAAATTTCCAGCACATCCTTCTCCCTGACATCGGTCTGTTTCACACTGTCCTCACAAACGACAAGGTCCCTCTCACCAGTGAATACTGAAACAAAGTATTCATTAAGAACCTCCTTTAGCTCCAGACACAAGTTCCCTCCACTATCCCTGATCGGCCCTACCCTCACTCTGACCATCCTCTTGTTCCTCACAGAAGTGTAAAACACCTTCGGGTTTTCCTTAATCCTATCTGCCAAGGCTTTTTCATGTCCCCTTCTAACTCTCCTAAGTCCATTGTTCAGTTCCTTCCTGTCTCCCTTTGTAACCCTCTGGAACCCTGTCTGATCCTTGCCTCCTCAACCTTAAGTAAGCTTCCTTCTTCCTCTTGACTAGATGTTCCACATCCCTTTTTACCCAGGGTTCCTTCACCCTACCATCCCTTCCTTGCCTCAGTGGGACAAACCTATCCAGCTCTATCAGCAAGTGCTCCCTAAACATCTTCCACATTCTGTTGTGCATTTCACTGAGAACATCTGTTCCCAATGTCGCTGCCCCAGTTCCTGCCTAACAGCATTGAGTCTGGAACCCTTCCTAGTCACACATGACAAAAGCTACTCCATCCAAACTATTTGAATTCCAAACAATATTCAGGAAGTTAAAATAACCCATGGCAACAACCCTGTTACTTCTTCACCTTTCCAAAATCTGCCTCTCAATCTGCTCCTCTGTGTCTCTGTTGCTGTTGGGGAAATCTGTAGATAACTCCCAATAAAGTGACTGCTCCTTTCCTGTTCCAGACTTCCACCCATACTGACTGTGTCGACAAACCCTCCTCGAAAACCTTCCTTTCTGCAGCTGTGATACTATCCCTGATGAGCAATGCCACTCCTCCACCTCTTTTACCTCCCTCTCTATTCCTTTTGAAACATCTTAACCCTGGAACATCCAACAACCATTCCTGCCCCAGTGAGGTCCAAGTCTCCGTAATGGCCACAACATCATCGTTCCAGGTACTGATCCTTGCTCTTAGTTCATCACCCTTATTCCTGATACTTACTGCATTAAAATAAACACACTTCAACCCATCCCACTGACTGTATCTTTGCCCTGTCAGGTGCCTGTCCCTTCTCACAGACTCTCTGCATGCTGTCTCTGGCTGCTCACTAACCACCCCATCCTCTGATCCATCGCTCAGGTTCCCTCCCCCCCCTCCAATCTAGTTTAACCCCTCCCAAAGAGTTCTCGCAAGCCTCCCACCCAGGGTATTGCTGCCCCTCCTGTTCAGGTGCAACCTGTCCTTCTTGTACAGGTCCCACCTTCCCTAGACCTATCCCAGTGATCCACATTACAGCAGCCCTGCAGCCACGTGTTCATCTGCACTCGCTCTCTATTCCTAGCCTCACTAGCCCGTGGCACTGGTAGCAATCCTGAGATTACTACTCTGCTCGTCCTGCCTTCTAGCTTCCACCCTAACTCCCTATGTTCTCTTTTCAGGTCCTCTTCCATTTCCTTCCCTAGGTCATTGGTACCGACGTGGACCATAACTTCTGGCAGCTCTCCCTCTTCATTAAGAATCCTGTAGACTCGATCCGAGACATCCCTGACCCTGGCACCCGGGAGGCAACATACACCATCTGGGAATCTCACTCATGCCCACAGAATCTCCTGTCTGTCCCTCTCACCATTCAATCTCCTCTCACAGTTTAAAACAGAGATAAGGAGAAAGTATTTCTCTCAAAGGCTTGTAAATCTGTGAACTACAATAGATGCTGGGACATTGAGTAATGTTTTTATTCACTAGGGGGATGTGGGCATCACTGGCTGGCCAGAATTTGTATTGCCCGCCCTGGAGGTGGTGCTGATGGTGGTGCTGCTACTGGTGGTGGTGCTGCTGGTGTTGGTGGTGCTTCTGGAGGTGCTGCTGGTGGTGGTAGTGGTGCTGATGGTGGTGCTGGTGGTGGTGGTGGTGCTGCTGGGGATGTTGAAATCCTCTACTATCATGACTCTATTACTTTTACAATTCTGTGAAATTTGTCTGCATGTCTGCTCCTGTATTTCTGTCAGATTCTGAGGGTCTATAGAAAACTCCCAGATGAGAGTAGATTCGCAGTAGCTCTTTGTCAGTACAGACTTGATGGGACAAAGGGATTGCTCTGATGGTTTGATGTGATGATAATTTGATAGAATTTTAAGGGCTTCCCCTAGTTGTTGTTCTAAATCCCAGTCAATATAGTCCAAACTGATCTGGTCTCTCCTCATGTATCAATGCTCCCATCCTAGGAAACAGTCTCAGAAACCTACATTGCATTCCTTCCATCACTAGAGTAACCTTCCTCAGATATGAAGACAACGTTCCACAGGTGGTCTCGTGAAAGCCCTGCTCCTGTCCTCAAATCCTCCTGGTATGGAGGCCAACATACATATTCCCAAATCATCTTTCAGATAATAATCTACCATCGTGGTATTCTCCAGGTAATTGATATATTGACAGCTTGATATATCTTATAGGAAAGGACAGAAAGATGTGGAAGGTATGGAAACAGGCCCTTTAGCCCAACAAGGCCACAGAGTAATTCCACCCAGGCCCATTCCCCTAACTAATGCACCTAACACTATGGACAATTTAGCATGGTCAATTAACCTAACCCATCTTTGGAGGAAACCCACACAGACACGGGGAGAACATACAAACTCCACACAGACAGTCACCCGAGGCAGGAATCAAACCCGTGTCCCTGGCACTGTGAGGCCGCAGTGCTAACCACTCAGCCACCATGCCACCTTGTATTTCTCTGGTATATCTCTGGTATTTAACTGGCCCTTGTGCTTCCTGAAGAAGTATTTTGATTTCCTGCTGGAACCAGTGTATCATGGACAGAATCTACTGTGATGGTTGAGCAACAGCATGAGGGAGTTGAATAAAATGGACTCACCTGAACCCCATAACTCCTCACACATGATGTCTGGAGACTGACAAGCCCCAGCACTACAATATGAAGCTCCATCTTTACACTCATAGCCATCCTTCAGGAACACATTGTCAGGGCATATTGAAGAATTCCCATAACAGTATTCTTCCAAGTCACATTCCCCCATCAATGGTCGGCAAACTGTTCCCATTGGAAGAAACTGCAGAACAAAGACAGAGATGACATGGTATTACAACACAGCAACGAACCCCTCTGTTAATTAAACCAGACCCACAGAAAAGCTCCCCTTACCTCATAGATCTGTTAAAATATGAGTGACAGAGAACTCCCAAATTCCACTATTTAAAGAAAATAATATCAATTTATTCTTTAACTCAAAAAGTGAACATTAAATAATAACTTTTCACAACTTGATGCACCCCTTTTCTCCACATGCTTATTACCTGCCTCCAATTCTTTAACAATATACTGTTCCAATAAAACATTTATTAAAATTACATCAACTTAGTTTCAAAACCACACAGTGGCTGTCATCTTCAGTGTTTGTCTTCTTCCGGCTGAAGATCTCCCTGGGCCGTTGTCTTTTTTTATTGCAAATATGTTTCATATGAAAAGGTACCTTTGAGAGAGAATGTTTCCTAATTTCTTGGATCTGTGTTGATGGTAGTTCCTCTGTCTCAAAATTTTCAAAATGCCCACATTTTTATATCTGCCACATCGGATTGTCTCATAGAGTCATAGAGAGGTACAGCATGGAAACAGACCCTTCGGTCCAACCTGTCCATGCTGACCAGATATCCCAACCCAATCTAGTCCCACCTGCCAGCACCCGACCCATAACCCTCCACACCCTTCCTATTCATATACTCATCCAAATGCCTCTTAAATGTTGCAATTGTACCAGCCTCCATCACTTCCTCTGGCAGTTCATTCCATACACGTACCACCCTCTGAGTGAAAAAGTTGTCCCTTAGGTCTCTTTTATATCTTTCCCCTCTCACCCTAAACCTATGCCCTCTCGACTCTCTGACCCCAGAGAAAAGACTTTGTCTATTTATCCTATCCATGCCCCTCATAATTTTGTAAACCTCTATAAGGTCACCCCTCAGCCTCTGATGCTCCAGGGAAAACAGCCCCAGCCTGTTCAGCCTCTCCCTGTAGCTCAGATCCTCCAACCCTGGCAACATCCTTATAAATCTTTTCTGAACCCTTTCAAGTTTCACAACATCTTTCCAATAGGAAGGAGACTAGAATTGCTCGCAATATTCCAACAGTGGCCTAACCGATGTCCTGTACAGCTGCAACATGACCTCCCAACTCCTGTACTCAATACTCTGACCAATAAAGGAAAGCATACCAAACACCTTCTTCACTATCCTATCTACCTGTGATTCTTATGTGGGAAGAAACAAATATTATGTTGGCAAAACAATGAATTCAAACTCAGTTGGGTTTTAGTATCCTGGGGCATAATTTAAACTGTTGGTTAAATTTGAATTGTTGTCAAAACAGCAACCAACTCAGGTATCTATTTCACAGCCTAGTGTTACATATTTTCCATTTTCCAGTACACCCTGAGACTGTCACCTAGACATATCCCACAGGCAATTGTAAGCTTTCCATTTAGAACAGCATTCATTCTCTTTTAAAGAAACATAACAAGCATTCAACTTCATAACATCCCCCTCCTTAAGAAAAAAATGTACCATCAATGAAAAGATGGCATCATTTTTTTCTCTAAATCTTAATCCTATTACAATGAAATACATAAGTTATTAATTTAAGTTCATATTAATTTCTGCACACCTACCCACACACACACACACACACACACAAAACATCGAAATCTTATCTATACTTGTTCCTTTAAATCTGTGATAACACATCTGTGATCACATTTTACAATCTGCAACACGTAAATATGAAGTATGTAACACAAGACTCCAATGAAATAGCTTCACATTTTTGTCTTTAAATCTTTCCAAAAATGTAAGAGGATTGTGATCCTTGTACACAACCATCTCCACCACATTGTTCATCACATAAACATTAAAATGTTGTAAGGCCAGTACCAAACTCAATCGTTCTTTTTCAGTGGTAGAGTATTTTCTCTGTTGGGTGTTGAGTTTGTTTGAAAAGTAGCCAATTGGCAGTACAGCTCCAACTCCTATATCGCTCACATCAATTGTAACTTTCAAAAATATGATGCACCTAAAACTGCTGCAGTGTTTAATACTGCTTTTAAATTCTCAAATACCTCTTGGCATTGTTCTGTCCACCAAAAGTTGATGTTCTTCTTTAGTAAGTATGTTAGCGGGTGCCCCAATCTGCTGAGGTTTGGAACAAACTGCCAGTAGAATCCACTTAGTCCCAAAAATTGAACCAACTGATTCTTTGGGGTTGGTCTTGGAAATTTGTCGATGGCCATCTCTTTGCATTCCTTGGGGTCGATCTTCTATGACCCATGTTATGTTCCAAGAACGTTACCTCTGCCTTGGTGAATTTGGTTTTCTTTAAGTTTTGCTTCACTTAATCATTCAAAGAGCTCCACCAACTCTACCAGGTGATCTTTCCATGTCTCATTAAAGATCATTACATCATCCAGATGAACTGCACCATTTGTTAATCAGGCCACAACTCTGTTTGTGAGAAGGTGGCGGCTGTGTCCTTCAATCTAAAGGGCATCACTTTGAATTGATATAATCCCATTTGGGGTTACAAATGCAGAAACTTCTTTTGTTTTCTCTGTAAAGGTACTGCCAATAACCACACAGTAAGTCCAACTTGGTGATGTAAATGGCTTGTCCAACTTCCTCTATGGAGTTCTCCAATCTTGGTGTTGTGTATGAGTCCAATTTTGTTATGGCGTTGGCCTTCTGATAGTCCACACAAAATCATTGAGTCCCATCAGGTTTGGGAACGAACATAATTGACGAACTCCACTTACTGTGACTCGGTTCGATGAGCATCGCATCCACTTCCTTCTGGACCTGTGTGACTTTGAAAGGATTAAGTCTATAGGGTGTTGTTTTATCAGAATAGCCTTCCCTACTTCTACTTCATGTGCAATAGCATTAGTCCTCCCCATCTTATTCCTGCATATGTTCTCAGATTCCTGTAACAAACATTTCAACTGTTTTCTGAGCTTCTGAGACAGAACTTCCACTAAGTTATCCCACTGCTCAAGGAATTCCTCATTGTTTAATGTATTTTGAGGCACATCAGGATTTGATTCCTCACTCTGTGGGGCAGTAACTAACACCTGTTTCTCCAGATCCCTGTCTCTTATTATAATAAGGTTTCAACATATTCATGTGACATACCCAATACAGTTTTTTCCAATCCGGCATCTTTACCAGATAGTTTACCTGACTCAACCTTTTCCTCAATTTGTTAGAGACCACTAAACCTGGCTTTGGAGGGCTCTCCTACCACTGATAGCAATAGTAATACATCATCCCCAAGGGGAAACTTCCGAATTTTAGTGTTTTTATCTGCCACCCTCTTCAGGTGCTGTTTAGCTAACCTACCTACCCAATTTAATGTCTCCCTCACCTCAGATACATAATCCAAGTGTGAGATCTCCAACTTCGGTCCTGTCAATTTCTATTTAATTAATTCTAAAGGCTTCTCACTTCATGTTCGAATATTAACTCAAAGCGAGTGCATTGAGTAGATTAATTTGGAGCATCTCCAATGGCAAGCAATATGAATGGGATACCTTTACCCAATCATTCGGGTAATCCTGACAGTATGCTCTTAACATGGTCTTCAAGGTCTGATGCCACCTTTCCAAATCTCCCTGGGATTCAGGATGACAGGCACTGGATTTAAAGTGTTGTATACCTAAACTATCCATGACTTCCTTAAACAACCGAGCAGTAAATATAGACCCTTGATCTGATTGAATCTCTCTGGGTAGTCCATACTATGTGAAAAAAGCTACTAACCCCTCGACCACCCTTTTTGCGTGAATACTCCATCATGGAATTTCCTCTGGAAATCTGGTAGACACATCCATTCTGGTTAACAAATACTAGTCCCAGTTTTAGTTAATAGGAGGGGACCTACACAATCAATCATAACCCGTGGGAAATGTTCTTCAAATGTGGGAATTGGCAACAAAGGGGCTGGTTTTATTACAGCCTGAGGCTTACCTACCATCTGGCATGTATGACACTACGGCAAAAGTTAGCCACATCCTTATGCATTCCAGGCCAATAGAAATGTTTTTATACCTTAGTCTGAGTCTTTCATAGTCCAAAGTGACCTCCTACAGGTAGTTCATGTGTTACCTGTAACACCTCCAGTCTGTATGCCAGCAGCAACACAATCTGCTGCACTTCAGCCCATTTCTTCTCAGCACTAACCTGCCGTGGCATCCATTTTCATCTTAGGATATCTTTAAGATAATAACCCTCAGGAATACATTGTGACTCCTTTGCTAAGTATGCATCAATATATATATCTTTTATTGTCTGTTGTAAATCCATTAGCCTTTCAGGACTAAACCCTTCTGTCTGACTCTCTGCCTGTTCAGGTTTTTCCTGCACCATTACATCAAACAGAGTGTCCGCTAACTGAACCTCAACTCCTTCATTGTTCTCTTTAGTTTTTGGTTCATGCAGTAACTCAGACAATGGGATCTTGTTATTATGCTGTCTGAAAAAATTACAGGATATTTTCTTTTAACTCCTCAGTTCCCTGGTCTTCCTTTGGCTTTTCCACAACAAGGGATGTCATTCCCACTTTGGATCCTGCTATATTGTTCCCAGAACAAACTGAATTCCTGGAACTGATACTCTGTCAATCACCCTCACTGTAACTTCCCTCGACTTGAGTTGGCACTCCAACCTGATCTTATATAGTGGGTCCATCTATCCCACAAATTACTACTGTCTCAGGTAACAGATCAGAAGGGGTGCAAATATGTTCATCTTTTACTATCAGAGACTGATTAGATCCTGCATCTCTCCAAATTATAGCTTGTCTCCCTTCGCCCTCTGTCCCTCCTTAATAAACTTTCCCCACAGAGGTGAAGTCTTTGTAGAGATCAGGTACTAATTCCATTCCCAACCCCTGCCTAGGCTGTGCACTCTCCTGCAGCTCTTCGACTTTTCTTGGGGTCTCCTTTACTACCATCACTAATGCCACTAGCATAGCTTCTTTTACCACATCTTTTCCCACAATGCCTTTCTTCAATGACCAGCACTGGGACTTCATGTGGCCCACTTTACCACAGTGGAAACATCTGAGACCTTTCACCTCTTGTCCACCCTCTTGGGCTTCCAAGGAAGACTCAGGCTAAGGTACAAAAACATTTCTATTGGCCTGGACTGCATAAGGATGTGGTTAACTTATTCCGTACGTGTCATACATGCCAAATGGGGGTAGGTAAGCCTCAGGCTGTAATAAAACCAGCCCCTTTGATGACAAGTCCCATGTTTGAACAACTTCTCACATGGGTTATGATTGATTGTGTAAGTCCCCTACCCAAAACTAAAAGCGGGAACTAGTATTCGCTAACCAGAATGGAGGTGTCTCCCAGATTGCCAGAGGCAAGTCCATGACGGAGTATAAAGGAAAACAGGGTAGTAGAGGAGTTAGTAGCTTTCTTTGCACAGCATGGGCTACCCAGAGAGATTCAGTCGGGCCAATGGTCAAATTTTACTGCTCGGTTGTTTAAGGAAGTCATGGATAGTTTAGGTATACAACACTTTAAATCCAGTGCCTGTCATCCTGAATCCCAGGGAGATTTGGAAAGGTGGCATCAGACCTTGAAGACCATGTTAAGAGCATACTGTCAGGATTACCCGAATGATTGAGTAAAGGTATCCCATTCATATTGCTTGCCATTGGAGATGCTCCAAATTAATCTACTCAATGCACTCACTTTGAGTTAATATTCGAACATGAAGTGAGAAGCCTTTAGAATTAATTAAATAGAAATTGACAGGACCGAAGTTGGAGATCTCACACTTGGATTATGTATCTGAGGTGAGGGAGACATTAAATTGGGTAGGTGAGTTAGCAAGATGCCAGATAGAAAAACAATCTGTATTGGGTATGTCACATGAATATGTTGAAACCTTATTATAATAAGAGACAGGGATCTGGAGAAACAGGTGTTAGTTACTGCCCCACAGAGTGAGGAATCCAATCCAGATGTTGTGCAGTTTGATGTGCCTCAAAATACATAAAACATAGAACATAACAGCACAGCACAGGCCCTTCAGCCCTTGATGTCGCACCGACCTGTGGCCCATCTAACCCACACTATTCCATTCTCATCCATATGCCTATCCAATTACCAGTTAAATGCCTCTAATGATGGCAAGTCTACTAATGTTACAGGCAGTGCGTTCTATGCCCCTGCTACTCTCTGAGTAAAGAACCTGCCTCTGACATCTGTCTTAAATCTATCACCCCTCAATTTGTAGCTATGCCCACTCATACAAGCTGACGTCATCATCCTAGGAAAAAGACTCTCACTGTCTACCCTATCTAATCCTCTGATCATCTTGTATGTCTCTATCAAATCCCCTCTTAACCTTCTTCTCTCCAAAGAGATCAGACCCAAGTCCCTCAGCCTTTCCTCATAAGACCTTCCCTCCAGACCAGGCAACATCCTGGTAAATCTCCTCTGCACCTTTTCCAATGCTTCCACATTCTTCCTGTAATGGGGCAACCAGAACATAGAACATAGAACATAGAAAAACACAATGCAGTACAGGCCCTTTGGCCCTCGATGTTGCGCCGATCCAAGCCCACCTAACCTACACTAACCCACTATCCTCCATATACCTATCCAATGCCCGTTTAAATGCCCATAAAGAGGGAGAGTCCACCACTGCTACTGGCAGGGCATTCCATGAACTCTCAACTCGCTGAGTAAAGAATCTACCCCTAACATCAGTCCTATATCTACCACCCCTTAATTTAAAGCTATGCCCCCTCGTAATAGCTGACTCCACATGCAGAAAAAGGTTCTCACTGTCAACCCTATCTAAACCTCTAATCATCTTGTACACCTCTATCAAGTCACCCCTAAACCTTCTTTTCTCCAATGAAAACAGCCCCAAGTGCCTCAGCCTTTCCTCATAGGATCTTCCTACCATACCAGGCAACATCCTGGTAAACCTCCTCTGCACCCGTTCCAGTGCCTCCACATCCTTCCTATAGTATGGCGACCAAAACTGCACACAATACTCCAGATGCGGCCGCACCAGAGTCTTATACAACTGCAACATGACCTCAGGACTCCGGAACTCAATTCCTCTACCAATAAAAGCCAGTACGCCATATGCCTTCTTCACTGCACTATTTACCTGGGTGGCAACTTTCAGAGATCTGTGTACATGGACACCAAGATCCCTCTGCTCTTCCACACGACCAAATAGTCTACCATTAGCCCAGTAATCCATCTTCTTGTTACTCATACCAAAGTGAATGACTTCACACTTAGCTACATTGAACTCCATTTGCCACCTTTCTGCCCAGCTCTGCAGCTGATCTATATCCTGCTGTAACCTGACACATCCTTCTTCACTGTCCACAACTCCACCGACTTTCATATCATCCGCAAACTTGCTCACCCAGCCTTCAAGCCCCTCCTCCAGGTCATTTATAAAAATGACAAACAGCAATGGTCCCAAAACAGATCCTTGTGGAACACCGCTAGTAACTGCACTCCAAGATGAACCTTTACCATCAACTACTACCCTCTGTCTTCTTCCAGCCAGCCAATTCCTAATCCAAACCTCCAACTCACCCTCAATGCCATATCTCTGTATTTTCTGCAGTAGCCTACCATGGGGGACCTTATCAAACGCCTTACTAAAATCCATATATACCACATCTACCGCTTTCCCCTCATCCACCTCCTTAGTCACCTTCTCAAAGAATTCAATAAGGTTTGTGAGGCACGACCTGCCCTTCACAAAACCATGCTGACTATCCTTGATCACATTACTCCTATCCAGATGTTCATAAATCCTATCCCTTACAATTCTCTCTAAGACTTTGCCCACAACAGAAGTGAGACTCACCGGCCTATAGTTACTAGGGCTGTCCCTATTCCCCTTCTTGAACAAGGGAACCACATTCGCTATCCTCCAGTCTTCTGGCACTATTCCTGTAGACAACGAGGACATAAAAATCAAGGCCAATGGCTCTGCAATCTCCTCCCTTGCTTCCCAGAGAATTCTCGGATAAATGCCATCAGGCCCAGGGGACTTATCTATTTTCACCCTTTCCAGAATTTCCAAAACCTCTTCTCGACATACCTCAAAGCCATCCATTCTAATTAATTGTGACTCAGTATTCACATCGGCAACAATGTCTTGTTCCTGAGTGAATACTGACGAAAAGTATTCATTCAGTGTCTCCCCAATCTCTTCAGCTTCCACACACAACTTCCCACTACTATCCTTGACTGGACCTATTCCTACCCTAGTCATTCTTTTATTCCTGACATACCTAAAGAAAGCCTTTGGGGTTTCCCGAATCCTACCAACTAAGGACCTTTCATGTCCCCTCCTTGCTGCTCTTAGCTCTCTCTTTAGATCCTTCCTGGCTACCTTATAACTCTCAATCGCCCCAACTGAACCTTCACACCTCATCTTTACATAGGCTGCCCTCTTCCCTTTAACAAGGGATTCCAATTCCTTATTAAACCACGGCTCCCTCACACGACCCTTTCCTCCCTGCCTGACAGGTACATACTTATCAAGGACACCCAATAGTTGCTCCTTGAACAATCTCCACATATCAATTGCGCCCTTGCCTTGAAGCCTACTTTTCCAAGCCACACATCCTAAGTCGTGCCTCACTGCATCATAATTTCCCTGCCCCCAGCTATAACTCTTGCCCTGTAGTGCACACTTATCCCTCTCCCTCTCTAGAGGAAAAGTCACCGAGTTGTGGTCACTGTCCCCGAAGTGCTCACCTACCTCCAAGTCTAACACCTGGCCTGGTTTGTTACCTAGAACCAAATCCAGTATAGCCTCACCTCTTGTTGGCCTGTCTACATATTGTGTCAGGAAACCCTCCTGCACACATTGGACAAACACCGACCCATCTAACGAACTCGAGCTATAGCTTTCCCAGT
Organism: Chiloscyllium punctatum; assembly: GCF_047496795.1. Lineage (NCBI taxonomy): Eukaryota > Metazoa > Chordata > Chondrichthyes > Orectolobiformes > Hemiscylliidae > Chiloscyllium > Chiloscyllium punctatum. The sequence continues at coordinate 172,419,779 of NC_092739.1, forward strand.
CAATATCTGGGAAGTTAAAGGCCCCCATAACAACCACCCTGCTACTTTCACTCTTCTCCTGAATCATCCTCGCAATACTTTCCTCTATTCTCTCGGACTATTAGGAGGCCTGAAGAAAACTCTTAACAGGGTGACCTCACCTTTCCTATTTCTAACCTCCGCCCACACTACCTCAGATGGTAAGTCTTCCTCCATTGTCCTTTCCACCGCTGTAATACTATCCTTGACAAGCAATGCCACACCTCCCCCTCTTTTACCCCCATCTCTGACCCGACTAAAACATTTAAACCCTGGAACCTGCAACAGCCATTCCTGTCCCTGATCTACCCACGTCTCTGTAATAGCCACAACATCGAAGTCCCAGGTACCAACCCACGCTGCAAGCTCACCTACCTTATTTCTTATACTTCTGGCATTAAAGTATACACACTTCAAGCCACCTTCCTGTTTACAGGCACCCTCCTTCGAGATTGATGCCATGTTCCTAACCTCCCTACACTCAAGGTCCTGTACCCTAAAGCTACAGTCCAGATTCCCATGCCCCTGCAGAGTTAGTTTAAACCCCCCCCAAGAGCACTAGCAAACCTCCCCCCAAGGATACTGGTGCCCCTCAGGTTCAGGTGTAGACCATCCTGTTTATAGAGGTCCCACCTTCCCCAGAAAGAACCCCAGTTATCCAAGTACCGAAATCCCTCCCTCCTGCACCATCCCTGTAGCCACGCATTTAACTGTTCTCTCTCCCTATTCCTCGACTCTCTATCACGTGGCACGGGTAACAAACCAGAGACAACAATTCTGTTTGTTCTAACTCTGAGCTTCCAACCTAGCTCCCTAAAAGCCTGTCTAACATCCTCAGCCCTCCTCCTACCTATGTCATTGGTGCCAATATGGACCACGACTTCAGGCTGCTCCCCCTCCCCCTTAAGGACCTGGAAAACACGATCAGAGACGTCACGTACCCTTGCACCTGGAAGGCAACCTACCAATTGTGAGTCTCTGTCGCCCCCACAAAACCGCCTATCTGTGCCCCTCACTATTGAGTCCCCAATAACTATCACTCTACCTTTCTCCACCCTTCCCTTCTGACCAACGGGGACAGGCTCCGTGCCAGAGGCCTGAACCTCGTTGCTTACCCCTGGTAAGTCATCCCCCCCGACAAGTATCCAAAACGGTATACTTGTTATTGAGGGGAACGACCGCAGGGGGTCCCTGCATTGGCTGCTTCCTCCCACTCCCCCTCACTGTCACCCATCTCTCTATAACTTTCGGAGTAACTACTTCCCTAAAGCTCCGACCTATGACCCCCTCTGCCTCCCGAATGATCCGCAGTTCATCTAACTCCAGCTCCAGTTCCCTAACACGGTCTTGGAGGAGCTGGAGATGGGTGCACTTCCTGCAAGTGTAATCAGGAGGGATGACCATGGCATCCCTCACCTCATACATGTTGCATGAGGAAGAACTGTACACAACATTCCAAGTCTGGCCGCACCAGCGTTTTGTATAGTTACAGCATGATATTGCGGATCTGGAACTCAATCCCCCTACCAATGAAACCTAACACACTGTATGCCTTCTTAACAGCACTATCCACCTGGGTGGCAACTTTCAGGGATCTATGTACATGAACTCCAAGATCCCTCTGCACACCCACACTACTAAGAATCTTTCCATTGACCCAGTCCTCTGCCTTCCTGTTATTCTTCCCAAAGTGTATCACCTCACATTTAGCTGCATTGAACTCCATTTGCCACCTCTCAGCCCGATTCTGCAGTTTATCGAAGTCCCCCTGCAACCTGTAACATTCTTCCACACTGTCCACTACTCCACCGACTTTAGTGTCGTCTGCAAATTTACTAATCCATCCACCAATGCCTGTGTCTAAGTCATTTATAAAAATGACAAACAGCAGTGGTCCCAAAACAGACCCTTGTGGAACACCACTAGTAACCGGACTCCAGGCTGAATATTTTCCATCAACCACCACTCGCTGCCTTCTTTCAGAAAGCCAGTTTCCAATCCAAACTGCTAAATCACCCTCAATCCCCTGCCTCTGCATTTTCTCCAACAGCCTACCATGTGGAACCTTATCAAAGGCTTTACTGAAGTCCATGTATACCATGTCAACTACCCTACCCTCATCTACATGCTTGGTCACCTTCTCAAAAAACTCAATGAGGTTCATGAGACATGACCTGCTCTTGACGAAACCATAATGACTATCTGAAATCAAATTGTTGTTTGCTAGATGATTATAAATCTTATCTCTTAGAATCCTTTCCAAACCCTTTCCTACAACAGAAGTAAGGCTCACTGGTCTATAATTACCTGGGTCATCTCTACTGCCCTTCTTGTAATAGGGCACAACATTTACAATCCTCCAGTCCCCGGTACTAAACCTGGAGACAATGACCACTCAAAGATCAAAGCCAAAGACCCAGCAATCCCCTCCCTCGTTCCCCAGAGAATCCTCGGATAAATCCCATCTGGCCCAGGGAATTTGTCTGTTTTCACTCCTTCTAGAATTGATAACACCTTTTCCATACTATCCTCAATCCTTTCTAGTCTAATTGCCCATATCTCATCCTTCTCCTCCACAATATTCTCCTTTTCCGGAGTAAAAACAGATGAGAAATGTTCATTTAGCACCTCTCCGATCTCCACAGGGTCCACACACAACTTCCCACTTCTGTCTTTGGCCCTATTCCTCCCCTAATCATCCTTTTATTCCTCACATACCTATAGAAAGCTTTAGGGTTCTCCTTTAGTCTATTTGCTAAAGGCTGCTCGTGTCCTCTCTTTGCTTTTCTTAACTCTCTCGTTAAATCCTTCCTCGCTGATCTGTAACTCTCCAACGCCTCATCTATACCATCTTGCCTCATCATCACATAAGCCTCCTTCTTCTTTGTAACAAGAGATACAATTTCTGTAGTAAACCACAGTTCCCTTACCTTATCACTTCCTCCCTGCCTGACAGGGACAGACCTATCAAGGACACACAATATCTGTTCCTGAAACCAGCTCCACATTTCCATTGTCCCCATCCCCTACATTTTGCTACCCCATTCTCTGCCTCCTAAGTCCTGCCTAATCACATTATAATTGCCCTTGTCCCATCGATAAGTCTCGACCTGTGGCATGTACCGATCCCTTTCCATCGCTAAACTAAACGTAACTGAATTATGGTCACTCTCTCCAAAGTGTTCACCTACAACTAAATCAAACACCTGGCCTGGGTCATTCCCAAGCACCAGATCCAGTGTGGCCTCCCCTCTTGTTGGCCCTTCGACATCCTGTGTCAGGAAACCCTCCTGTACACGTTGGACAAAACTGATCCATTCAACGTACTAGATTTACAGCATTTCCAATCAATGTTGGGGAAGTTAAAGTCCCCCAAAATGACCACCCTGTTCCTCTCACTCCGACCCAGGATAATGTTGCTAATCCTCTCTTCCACCTCCCTGGAACTCTGCAGAGGCCTATAAAAAACTCCAAGCAGTGTGACCTCTCCTCTCCTGTTTCTAACCTCAGCCCACACTACCTCAGTAGACGAGTCCTTGTCAAAAGTTCCCTCAGTCACCGTTATACTATCCTTGACTAACAAGGCCACACCTCCCCCTCGTTTACCGCCTTGCCTGATCTTAATGAAAGAATAGGGCCAAGTTGATTTGTTGCAGACAGACAATGATCCCATTCAATGATGAAAGAGGTTCGAGGGCAGTTCCAATCTTCCTTCTGTTCTGTTACAGGATGTGTACAAGAATTGTTCTGTCACTAAGTATTTAACAGACGAACTGATGACATGCCTGTTTGAGGTTTTTCAGTGAATTGACCCATTGCCAATCCAGTACAAGTGAGAATTCTGTCTTACCCAAACCAATGCAATACCCTAAAACCCTCAGTTTGAATCACCAAGTGGTCTCCTTTTCTGTTAAATCAGAACTCACACAACATCAGGTTATAGTCCATCAGATCTATTTGAAATCACAAGCTTTCGGAACGCTGCTCCTTCATCAGGTGAACCTGTCGGACTATAACCTGGTGTCGTCTGACTTCTGACTGGATCCAGCCCAGCTCCACATCCCTTTGGACTGTAGACATGTCTGTGTCCTTTCTGTCCTCTCCCTCCTCCAAGTTACAACATTCTCTCTCGCTGTCCCATCCCATCTGCCTGAGTAATTGTTTAGTTTGATTGCAAAGTGAATGAGGAATGATGAAGGTAATGATACCACCACCCAGAGTATTCCTCTGTATAGCACAGGGAGTGACTAATTTGATCTTTACCTTACAGTCTTCACAGCACAGCTCAGTGGATGAGCATTCGGCCCCACGTTTGAATTTACATGTTGCAGGATCACAGCAGGGGTCTCCACATTCCTGAGGACAAACAAACAAACTTGAAAATGCTGATTACTGATGGACAAGCTGGTGTGAAGAGGAAGAGGGAACTGATCCCAACCTTAGGGAGCAATCTCCAGAATTACTTTGTTTGAAAGCAGACTGTGCTGTATCCACCTTGGGACTATTTGAAGTGGGCCGCTTTGTTCAGGAGTGTGTTGGTGTGAAAGCACAGCAGGTCAAACATGAAGGGGAGGAGCATCAATGTTTCAGGCAAAAGCTGTTCATTAGGACTTTGTGGAATGCTTTAGTAAAGTCCGTGTAGACAACATCCACTGCCTTAGACATCAATCATCTTCAGCACTTCCTCAAAAGAAACTCAATCAATTCAGATTTATGAGACAAGACCTTCCCCACATAAAGACATGCTGACTATCCCTAATCAGTCCATTCTTTTCCAAAATGTGAGTGAATCCTGTGTCCAAGAATCCTCTCCAATAATCTCACGAACACAGATAGAGGATTCACCGGTCTATAATTTCCTACATAACAGGGTAATCCCGACTGTCTCTCTTGAACAAAGGAACAACATTGGCCATTCTTCAATCTTCTGGGACCTCACCTTATGGTCTGATTAATAAGTTTGATGATGACCTAATAGTTGACGAGGTTGTGGAGACTGAGGAAGATTGTCAAAGTATAAAGACCAGTTGGAAAGTTGGGTGGAGAAATGGCAGATGGAGGAGATATAGGTATCTCCTCAGATATAGGCCAAGGCTGAACGGGCTGGGGCATTTTCCCTGGAGTGTCAGAGGCTGAGGGGTGACCGTATAGAGGTTTATAAAATCATAGGGCCATAGAGTCATGGACATATATAGCTCAGAATCAAACCCTTCAGTCCACTCGTCTATGCCAACTAGATATCCTAACCTAACCTAGTCCTATTTACGAGCACGTATCCACATCCCTCAAAACCTTTCTTATTCGTATACCCATCCGGATGCCTTTTAAATGTTGCAATTGTACCAGCCTCCACCACTTCCTCTGGCAGCTCATTCCATACACGTACCACCCTCTGTGTGAAAAAGGTTGCCCCTTAGGTCTCTTTTATATCTTTCCCCTCTCACCCTAAAGCTATGCCCGTCCCAGGACCTTACCATTAAGTGTATAAGTCCTGCTAAGATTTGCTTTCCCAAAGCACAGCACCTCGCATTTATCTGAATTAAACTCCATCCGCCACTTCTCAGCCCATTGGCCCATCTGGTCCAGATCCTGTTGTAATCTGAGGTAACCCTCTTCGCTGTCCACTACACCTCCAATTTTGGTGTCATCTGCAAACTTACTAACTGTACCTGTTATGCTCGCATCCAAATCATTTATGTAAATGACAAAAAGTAGAGGGCCCAGCACCGATCCTTGTGGCACTCTACTGGTCACAGGCCTCCAGTCTGAAAAACAACCCTCCACCACCACCCTCTGTCTTCTACCTTTGAGCCAGTTCTGTATCCAAATGGCTAGTTCTCCCTGTATTCCATGAGATCTAACCTTGTTAATCAGTCTCCCATGGGGCACCTTGTCGAAAGCCTTACTGAAGTCCATATAGATCACATCTACTGCTCTGCCCTCATCAATCTTCTTTGTTACTTCTTCAAAAAACTCAATCAAGTTTGTGAGACATGATTTCCCACCCACAAAGCCATGTTGACTATCCCAAATCAGTCCTTGCCTTTCCAAATACATGTACATCCTGTCCCTCAGGATTCCCTCCAACAACTTGCCCACCACCGAGGTCAGGCTCACTGGTCTATAGTTCCCTGGCTTGTCTTTACCACCCTTCTTAAACAGTGGCACCACATTTGCCAACCTCCAGCCGACTGGCACCTCACCTGTGACTATCAATGATACAAATATCTCAGCAAGAGGCCCAGCAATCACTTCTCTAGCTTCCCACAGAGTTCTCGGGTACACCTGATCAGGTCCTGAGGATTTATCCACCTTTAACCATTTCAAGACATCCAGCACTTCCTCCTCTGTAATCTGGACATTTTACAAGATGTCACCATCTATTTCCCTACAGTCTATATCTTCCATATCCTTTTCCACCGTAAATACTGATGCAAAATATTCATTTAATATCTCCCCCATTTTCTGTGGTTCCACACAAAGGCCGCCTTGCTGATCTTTGAGGGGAGAAAGTGAGGACTGCAGATGCTGGAGATCAGAGCTGAAAGTGTGTTGCTGGAAAAGCGCAGCAGGTCAGGCAGCATCCAAGGAGCAGGAGAATCAACATTTTGGGCATCAGCCCTTCTTCAGGAATGGAAGGGCTGATGCCCGAAACGTTCGATTCTCCTGCTCCTTGGATGCTGCCTGACCTGCTGCGCTTTTCCAGCAACACACTTTCAGCTCTGATCTTTGAGGGGCCCTATTCTCTCCCTCGTTACCCTTTTGTCCTTAATGTATTGGATTCTCCTTAACCCTATTTACCAACACTATCTCATGTCCCCTTTTTGCCCTCCTGATTTAAGTAGACAGGGGAACCTGACTTACCTGAATAACGAGTATCCGAAGAGAATCCCAACCTCCCAATAGAAACATCATGTCAAGAAGCTGTTTCAACTCTGATTGTGTCTTTTATTTACAGAAACAATGATTAAAAACGAACCTGGCTCACTGAAATGCTGCCGAGAACACTCCTGGACAGACCAGCCACCGTCTCCAAATGACTGACCTCCCTCCCCCTCTCTCTGTCTCCCCACACGTTCCTTGGAGTTCTACACAGGGGTGTACCCTAAACACCCCTTCCCCAGATAGTCTCTCTAACATTGTCCTGTCCAAGACAGAGGTGCAACCCATCAAAACGTTGTGTGTATGTGTGTGTGTCTGTGCATATGTGTGTCTGTCTGTGTGTGTCTGTCTGTGTATATGTGTGTGCGTCTGTGTATATGTGCGTGTCTGTGTATGTGTGTCTGTGGATATGTGAGTGTGTCTGTGTATATGTGAGTGCGTATGTCTGTGTGTGTGTGTGTGTGTGTGTCTATGTAAATCTGGGTGTCTGTGTATATGTGAGTGTGTGTGTGTGTGTTTGTGTATATGTGTGTGTGTCTGTGTATGTGTGTGTATGTATGTGTGTGTGCCTGTGTGTGTCTGTGTATTTGTGTGTGTGTGTGTCTGTGTATATGTGTGTCTGTGTATATGTGTGTGTCTGTGTATATGTGTGTCTGTGTATATGTGTGTGTCTGTGTGTATGTGAATATATGTTTGTCGGTGAGTGTCTCTGTGTGTATGTGAGTGTCTGTGTGTGTGTCTGTGTATATATCTGTGTATATGTGTGTGTCCGTGTGTATGTGTGTGTGTGTCTGTGTATGTGTGTGTGTCTGTGTGCGTCTTTGTATTTGTGTGTGTGTGTCTGTGTATCTGTGTGTGTGTGTATATGTGTGTGCCTGTGTGTGCCTGTGTGTGTCTGTGTGAGTGTCTGTGTATTTGTGTGTGTCTGTGTATTTGTGTGTGTGTCTGTGTATGTGTGTGTGTGTCTATGTATATGTGAGTGTTTGTGCGTCTGTGTATATGGGTGTGTGTGGGTCTGTGTATGTGTGTGTCTGTGCATTTGAGTGAGTGTATGTGTGTGTGTATCTGTGTATATGTGTGTATGTGTCTGTGTATATATGTGTGTGTATGTGTGTCTGCGTATGCGTGTGTCTGTGTGTGTGTCTGTGTATATGTGTGTGTCTATGTGTGTCTGTGTATATGTGTGTGTGTCTGTGTATTTGTGTCTGTGGGTCTGTGTATATGTGTGTGTCTGTATCTGCTTGTGTGTCTGTGTATATGTGTGTCTGTGTGTCTGTGTATGTCTGTGTGTCTGTGTATGTGTGTGTGTCTGTGTATATGTGTGTGAGTCAGAGAATATGTGTGTGTCTGTGTATATGTGTGTGTGTGTCTGTGTATATGTGTGTGTCTATGAATATGTGTTTGTCTGTGAGTGTCTCTGTGTGTATATGTGAGTGGCTAGTTGGTGTTCGTGTATACGGATCGTTAACGGTCTTCCTGTTTGTCCGATGTAGTGTTTTGTGCAATCCTTGCATGGGATTTTATACACTACGTTGGTTTTGCTCATGTTGGGTATCGGGTCCTTCGTTCTGGTGAGTTGTTGTCTGAGCGTGGCTGTTGGTTTGTGTGCTGTTATGAGTCCTAGTGGTCGCAGTAGTCTGGCTGTCAGTTCAGAAATGTTCCTGATGTATGGTAGTGTGGCTAGTCCTTTGGGTTGCGGCATGTCCTCGTTCCGTTGTCTCTCCCTTAGGCATCTGTTGATGAAATTGCGAGGGTATCCGTTTTTGGCGAATACTTTGTATAGGTGTTCCTCTTCCTCTTTTTGCAGTTCTGGTGCGAGAACGACACGACCAGCTATCCTTAGTAGCCACACACACAGACGACAAGCAACATGAGTTCGACTGGGACAACACTACTATTATAGGACAAGCCAAACAGAGAACAGCCAGGGAATTCCTAGAGGCATGGCACTCATCCACAGATTCAATCAACAAACACATCGACCTGGACCCAATATACCGGCCACTGCAGCGGACAGCTGGAACTGACAACCGGAAGCAGCAGATTCAAACCACTACAAATGCCGGAGGAAAGATCACAGAAGCGCTTCACAGGAGGCTCCCAAGCACTGAGGATGTCACCTAGACAGGGGACAATAGACAATAGACAATAGACAATAGATGCAGGAGTAGGCCATTCTGCCCTTCGAGCCTGCACCGCCATTCAATATGATCATGGCTGATCATTCCTAATTAGTATCCTGTTCCAGCCTTATCTCCATACCCCTTGACTCCACTATCTTTAAGAGCTCTATCCAATTCTTTCTTAAAAGAATCCAGAGACTGGGCCTCCACTGCCCTCTGGGGCAGAGCATTCCACACAGCCACCACTCTCTGTGTGAAGTAGTTTCTCCTCATCTCTGTCCTAAATGGTCTACCCCGTATTTTTAAGTTGTGTCCTCTGGTTCGGCACTCCCCCATCAACGGAAATATGTTCCCTCCTGCCAGAGTGTCCAGTCCTTTCATAAGCCTATACGTTTCAATCAGATCCCCTCTCAGTCTTCTAAACTCAAGGGTATACAAGCCCAGTCGCTTCAGTCTTTCCGTGTAAGGCAATCCTGCCATTCCAGGAATTGACCTCGTGAACCTACGCTGCACGAAACGTCTGTGACACAAATTCCCAGCTCGGCGAACAGAACCACAACAACGAGCACCCGAGCTACAAATCTTCTCACAAACTTTGAATATACTTTCTCTGGACTCTGGACAATGCTTTACTTGCTCTGGATTAGTGGTGCTGGAAGAGCACAGCAGTTCAGGGCAGCATCCAAGGAGCAGGAAAATCGACGTTTCGGGCGAAAGCTCTTCATCAGGAATAAAGGCAGTGAGCCTGAAGGGTGGAGAGATAAGCTAGAAGAGGGTGGGGGTGGGGAGAAAGTAGCATAGAGTACAATGGGTGAGTGGGGGAGGGGATGAAGGTGATAGGTCAAGGAGGAGAGGGTGGAGTGGATAGGTGGAAAAGGAGATAGGCAGGTAGGACAAGTCCGGACAAGTCATGAAGTCAGTGCTGAGCTGGAAGTTTGGAACTAGGATGAGGTGGGGTAAGGGGAAATGAGGAAGCTGTTGAAGTCCACATTGATGCCCTGGGGTTGAAGTGTTCCGAGGTGGAAGATGAGGCGTTCTTCCTCCAGGCGTCTGGTGGTGAGGGAGCGGCGGTGAAGGAGGCCCAGGACCTCCATGTCCTCGGCAGAGTGGGAGGGGGAGTTGAAATGTTGGGCCACGGGGCGGTTTGGTTGATTGGTGCGGTTGTCCCAGAGATGTTCCCTAAAGCGCTCTGCTAGGAGGCGCCCAGTCTCCCCAATGTAGAGGAGACCACATCGGGAGCAACGGATACAATAAATGATATTGGTGGATGTCCAGGTAAAACTTTGATGGATGCGGAAGGCTCCTTTGGGGCTTTGGATGGAGGTGAGGGAGGAGGAGTGGGCACAGGTTTTACAGTTCCTGCAGTGGCAGGGGAAAGTGCCAGGATTGGAGGGTGGGTTATAGGGGGGCGTGGACCTGACCAGGTAGTCACGGAGGGAACGATCTTTGCGGAAGGCGGAAAGGGGTGGGGAGGGAAATATATCCCTGGTGGTGGGGTCTTTTTGGAGGTGGCGGAAATGTCGGCGGATGATTTGGTTGATGCAAAGGTTTGTAGGGTGGAAGGTGAGCACCAGGGGCGTTCTGTCCTTGTTACGGTTGGAGGGGTGGGGTCTGAGGGTGGAGGTGCGGGATGTGGACGAGATGCGTTGGAGGGCATCTTTAACCACGTGGGAAGGGAAATTGCGGTCTCTAAAGAAGGAGGCCATCTGGTGTGTTCTGTGGTGGAACTGGTCCTCCTGGGAGCAGATACGGCGGAGGCGGAGAAATTGGGAATACGGGATGGCATTTTTGCAGGAGGTAGGGTGGGAAGAATGCATTACTTATGCTGAAAAATGTGTTGCTAGAAAAGCGCAGCAAGTCAGGCAGCATCCAAGGAGGAGGATCGACATTTCAGGCATAAGCCCTTCTTCAGGCTTATGCACAAAACATCGATTCTCCTGCTCGACTCTTATCTCCAGCATCTGCAGACCTCACTCTCTCCTAAATGTTGTAATTGTACCAGCCTCCACCACATCCTCTGGCAGCTCATTCCATACACATACCACCCTCTGTGTGAACACGTTGTCCTGTAGGTCCCTTTTATATCTTTCCCCTCTCACCCTAAACCTATACTCTCTAGTTCTGGACTCCCCCACCCCAGGGAAAAGACTTTGCCTATTTACCTGATCCATGCCCCTCATGGTTCTGAGAATTAATAAGAGTATTTTGGATGTAAGGGACATGAATTTGTCTTTGTAAAAGGTTTTATAAGTATGTGAAAAGACAAAGGAGCAGTTAGATTTCATGTTCCCTGCATTGTCACTCCTGTACTCTACTTTCCACCTTGTGATCAATCTTTTTCTCCTGGCTTTGCTGAATTATAAATTGCTCCCAATGCTCTAGGAATGTTATCTGTCTCCTGCTGTGGGGGAGGTGGTGCCAGGAGTGAGCAGGGCTTTGCAAACATCCTATATTTGTGTTTATGGACCCTAAATTCAGAAGATGAACTTTATTCATGTAATTTTTAAAAATTCCTTTTGTAGTCTGGAGACCAGGTGGTGGCACAGACTGGCGTGGAAACAATGTGATTCTGTGCTTCTTAATCCTTTATTTTCTATTTATTCTGATGATTATGTATTTTTTCAATTTATTCCTCATAATCTGTACCCAGGTACCTTTGTACTGAAGATGGCATCAGTAATGATGACTTAAACATTTCAGTGTACTCATGTGAGTACATGTGACAATAAAACTAATTCTCATTTGAAATCAATGGAATACTATAAGTAAGTTGTATTTAAGGCATGGTTGAGCTGCTTTTCCACTTTTATTTTCCCACCAGTCAGGAATGAGCAGTTGTTGTAATTCAAGTATATTTTGGAGATTGCCATTTTCAATGCTGCAAAGACAAGGTGCAGTAGATACAGGGGTCCCCTCCTGACTTGGAAATATATTGCCATTACCTCAGTGTCACTGGAGCAAAATCCTGGATTCCCTCAAGAAGGCAGCTCACCCCCACCTTCTCAAGGTAAAAAGAATGACTGCAGATGCTGGAAACCAGATTCGGGATTAGTGGTGCTGGAAGAGCACAGCTGTTCAGGCAGCATCCGAGGAGCAGCAAAAGTGCCTGAAACATCAATTTCGAAGCTCCTTGGATGCTGCCTGAAGTGCTGTGCTCTTCCAGCACCACTAATCCCAAACCCACCTTCTCAAGGCCCAGCCAGCGACCCCCACACCCCACAAATGAACAAAAAGAGAATTGATGAAATGTAACAGTAGGTCTGGAGAAGCTGGCTTTGTTTAAAAGAGACACCAAGTGAGGAGATCTTTCCAATGGGACAAGGGCAGGTCGGAATGAGGTCATTAATCAAACTGACGTTGGGGAACATGGAGCTGTTTGTGATGTTGGGGAACATGGAGCTGTTTGTGATGTTGGGGAACATGGAGCTGTTTGTGGTGTTGGGGAACATGGAGCTGTTTGTGATATTGGGGAACATGGAGCTGTTTGTGATGTTGGGGAACATGGAGCTGTTTGTGGTGTTGGGGAACATGGAGCTGTTTGTGATATTGGGGAACATGGAGCTGTTTGTGATGTTGGGGAACATGGAGCTGTTTGTGATGTTGGGGAACATGGAGCTGTTTGTGATATTGGGGAACATGGAGCTGTTTGTGGTGTTGGGGAACATGGAGCTGTTTGTGGTGTTGGGGAACATGGAGCTGTTTGTGATATTGGGGAACATGGAGCTGTTTGTGATGTTGGGGAACATGGAGCTGTTTGTGATGTTGGGGAACATGGAGCTGTTTGTGATGTTGGGGAACATGGAGCTGTTTGTGACGTTGGGGAACATGGAGCTGTTTGTGGTGTTGGGGAACATGGAGCTGTTTGTGGTGTTGGGGAACATGGAGTTGTTTGTGATATTGGGGAACATGGAGCTGTTTATGATGTTGGGGAACATGGAGCTGTTTGTGATATTGGGGAACATGGAGCTGTTTGTGATGTTGGGGAACATGGAGCTGTTTGTGATGTTGGGGAACATGGAGCTGTTTGTGACGTTGGGGAACATGGAGCTGTTTGTGGTGTTGGGGAACATGGAGCTGTTTGTGATATTGGGGAACATGGAGCTGTTTATGATGTTGGGGAACATGGAGCTGTTTGTGATATTGGGGAACATGGAGCTGTTTGTGATATTGGGGAACATGGAGCTGTTTGTGATATTGGGGAACATGGAGCTGTTTGTGATATTGGGGAACATGGAGCTGTTTGTGATGTTGGGGAACATGGAGTTGTTTGTGATATTGGGGAACATGGAGCTGTTTGTGATATTGGGGAACATGGAGCTGTTTGTGATGTTGGGGAACATGGAGCTGTTTGTGGTGTTGGGGAACATGGAGTTGTTTGTGATATTGGGGAACATGGAGCTGTTTGTGATGTTGGGGAACATGGAGTTGTTTGTGATATTGGGGAACATGGAGCTGTTTGTGATGTTGGGGAACATGGAGCTGTTTGTGATGTTGGGGAACATGGAGCTGTTTATGATGTTGGGGAACATGGAGTTGTTTGTGATATTGGGGAACATGGAGCTGTTTGTGATGTTGGGGAACATGGAGCTGTTTGTGATGTTGGGGAACATGGAGCTGTTTGTGATGTTGGGGAACATGGAGCTGTTTGTGATGTTGGGGAACATGGAGCTGTTTGTGACGTTGGGGAACATGGAGCTGTTTATGATGTTGGGGAACATGGAGCTGTTTGTGATATTGGGGAACATGGAGCTGTTTATGATGTTGGGGAACATGGAGTTGTTTGTGATGTTGGGGAACATGGAGTTGTTTGTGATGTTGGGGAACATGGAGCTGTTTGTGATGTTGGGGAACATGGAGCTGTTTGTGATATTGGGGAACATGGAGCTGTTTGTGATGTTGGGGAACATGGAGCTGTTTGCGATGTTGGGGAACATGGAGCTGTTTGTGATGTTGGGGAACATGGAGATGTTTGTGACGTTGGGGAACATGGAGCTGTTTGTGGTGTTGGGGAATATGGAGCTGTTTGTGATATTGGGGAACATGGAGCTGTTTATGATGTTGGGGAACATGGAGCTGTTTGTGATATTGGGGAACATGGAGCTGTTTGTGATATTGGGGAACATGGAGCTGTTTGTGATGTTGGGGAACATGGAGTTGTTTGTGATATTGGGGAACATGGAGCTGTTTGTGATATTGGGGAACATGGAGCTGTTTGTGATGTTGGGGAACATGGAGCTGTTTGTGGTGTTGGGGAACATGGAGTTGTTTGTGATATTGGGGAACATGGAGCTGTTTGTGATGTTGGGGAACATGGAGTTGTTTGTGATATTGGGGAACATGGAGCTGTTTGTGATGTTGGGGAACATGGAGCTGTTTGTGATGTTGGGGAACATGGAGCTGTTTGTGATGTTGGGGAACATGGAGCTGTTTATGATGTTGGGGAACATGGAGCTGTTTATGATGTTGGGGAACATGGAGTTGTTTGTGATATTGGGGAACATGGAGCTGTTTGTGATGTTGGGGAACATGGAGCTGTTTGTGATGTTGGGGAACATGGAGCTGTTTGTGATGTTGGGGAACATGGAGCTGTTTGTGATGTTGGGGAACATGGAGCTGTTTGTGACGTTGGGGAACATGGAGCTGTTTATGATGTTGGGGAACATGGAGCTGTTTGTGATATTGGGGAACATGGAGCTGTTTGTGATGTTGGGGAACATGGAGTTGTTTGTGATATTGGGGAACATGGAGCTGTTTGTGACGTTGGGGAACATGGAGCTGTTTGTGATGTTGGGGAACATGGAGCTGTTTGTGATGTTGGGGAACATGGAGCTGTTTGTGATGTTGGGGAACATGGAGCTGTTTGTGATGTTGGGGAACATGGAGCTGTTTGTGATGTTGGGGAACATGGAGCTGTTTATGATGTTGGGGAACATGGAGCTGTTTATGATGTTGGGGAATTTGGAGCTGTTTGTGATGTTGGGGAATTTGGAGCTGTTTGTGACGTTGGGGAACATGGAGCTGTTTGTGGTGTTGGGGAACATGGAGCTGTTTGTGATGTTGGGGAACATGGAGCTGTTTGTGATATTGGGGAACATGGAGCTGTTTGTGATATTGGGGAACATGGAGCTGTTTGTGATGTTGGGGAACATGGAGCTGTTTGTGGTGTTGGGGAACATGGAGCTGTTTGTGACGTTGGGGAACATGGAGCTGTTTGTGATGTTGGGGAACATGGAGCTGTTTGTGATGTTGGGGAACATGGAGCTGTTTGTGACGTTGGGGAACATGGAGCTGTTTGTGATATTGGGGAACATGGAGCTGTTTGTGATGTTGGGGAACATGGAGCTGTTTATGATGTTGGGGAACATGGAGCTGTTTGTGGTGTTGGGGAACATGGAGCTGTTTGTGACGTTGGGGAACATGGAGCTGTTTGTGATGTTGGGGAACATGGAGCTGTTTGTGATATTGGGGAACATGGAGCTGTTTATGATGTTGGGGAACATGGAGCTGTTTATGATGTTGGGGAACATGGAGCTGTTTGTGGCGTTGGGGAACATGGAGCTGTTTGTGATATTGGGGAACATGGAGCTGTTTATGATGTTGGGGAACATGGAGCTGTTTGTGGTGTTGGGGAACATGGAGCTGTTTGTGATATTGGGGAACATGGAGCTGTTTATGATGTTGGGGAACATGGAGCTGTTTGTGATATTGGGGAACATGGAGCTGTTTATGATGTTGGGGAACATGGAGTTGTTTGTGATATTGGGGAACATGGAGCTGTTTGTGATGTTGGGGAACATGGAGTTGTTTGTGATGTTGGGGAACATGGAGCTGTTTGTGATGTTGGGGAACATGGAGCTGTTTGTGATATTGGGGAACATGGAGCTGTTTATGATGTTGGGGAACATGGAGCTGTTTATGATGTTGGGGAACATGGAGCTGTTTGTGGTGTTGGGGAACATGGAGCTGTTTGTGATATTGGGGAACATGGAGCTGTTTATGATGTTGGGGAACATGGAGCTGTTTGTGATATTGGGGAACATGGAGCTGTTTATGATGTTGGGGAACATGGAGCTGTTTGTGATGTTGGGGAACATGGAGCTGTTTGTGATATTGGGGAACATGGAGCTGTTTGTGACGTTGGGGAACATGGAGCTGTTTATGATGTTGGGGAACATGGAGCTGTTTGTGATGTTGGGGAACATGGAGCTGTTTGTGATGTTGGGGAACATGGAGCTGTTTGTGATATTGGGGAACATGGAGCTGTTTATGATGTTGGGGAACATGGAGCTGTTTGTGATATTGGGGAACATGGAGCTGTTTATGATGTTGGGGAACATGGAGCTGTTTGTGATATTGGGGAACATGGAGCTGTTTATGATGTTGGGGAACATGGAGCTGTTTGTGATATTGGGGAACATGGAGCTGTTTATGATGTTGGGGAACATGGAGCTGTTTGTGACGTTGGGGAACATGGAGCTGTTTGTGACGTTGGGGAACATGGAGCTGTTTGTGGTGTTGGGGAACATGGAGCTGTTTGTGACGTTGGGGAACATGGAGCTGTTTGTGACGCTGGGGAACATGGAGCTGTTTGTGACGTTGGGGAACATGGAGCTGTTTATGATGTTGGGGAACATGGAGCTGTTTGTGATGTTGGGGAACATGGAGCTGTTTGTGATGTTGGGGAACATGGAGCTGTTTGTGATGTTGGGGAACATGGAGCTGTTTGTGAAGTTGGGGAACATGGAGCTGTTTGTGATGTTGGGGAACATGGAGCTGTTTGTGATGTTGGGGAACATGGAGCTGTTTGTGGCGTTGGGGAACATGGAGCTGTTTGTGGCGTTGGGGAACATGGAGCTGTTTGTGGTGTTGGGGAACATGGAACTGTTTATGACGTTGGGGAACATGGAGTTGTTTGTGATGTTGGGGAACATGGAGCTGTTTGTGACGTTGGGGAACATGGAGCTGTTTGTGATGTTGGGGAACATGGAGATGTTTGTGACGTTGGGGAACATGGAGCTGTTTGTGATGTTGGGGAACATGGAGCTGTTTGTGATGTTGGGGAACATGGAGCTGGTTTGTGATGTTGGGGAATTTGGAGCTGTTTGTGATGTTGGGGAACATGGAGCTGTTTGTGATGTTGGGGAATTTGGAGCTGTTTGTGATGTTGGGGAACATGGAGCTGTTTGTGATGTTGGGGAACATGGAGCTGTTTGTGACGTTGGGGAACATGGAGCTGTTTGTGATGTTGGGGAACATGGAGCTGTTTATGATGTTGGGGAACATGGAGCTGTTTGTGACGTTGGGGAACATGGAGCTGTTTGTGATGTTGGGGAACATGGAGCTGTTTGTGACGTTGGGGAACATGGAGCTGTTTGTGATGTTGGGGAACATGGAGCTGTTTGTGATGTTGGGGAACATGGAGCTGTTTGTGATGTTGGGGAACATGGAGCTGTTTGTGACGTTGGGGAACATGGAGCTGTTTGTGGTGTTGGGGAACATGGAGCTGTTTGTGACGTTGGGGAACATGGAGCTGTTTGTGACGTTGGGGAACATGGAGCTGTTTATGATGTTGGGGAACATGGAGCTGTTTGTGACGTTGGGGAACATGGAGCTGTTTATGATGTTGGGGAACATGGAGCTGTTTGTGATGTTGGGGAACATGGAGCTGTTTGTGATGTTGGGGAACATGGAGCTGTTTGTGATGTTGGGGAACATGGAGCTGTTTGTGGCGTTGGGGAACATGGAGCTGTTTGTGGCGTTGGGGAACATGGAGCTGTTTGTGGTGTTGGGGAACATGGAACTGTTTATGACGTTGGGGAACATGGAGTTGTTTGTGATGTTGGGGAACATGGAGCTGTTTGTGACGTTGGGGAACATGGAGCTGTTTGTGATGTTGGGGAACATGGAGATGTTTGTGATGTTGGGGAACATGGAGCTGTTTGTGATGTTGGGGAACATGGAGTTGTTTGTGATGTTGGGGAACATGGAGCTGTTTGTGATATTGGGGAACATGGAGCTGTTTGTGATGTTGGGGAATTTGGAGCTGTTTGTGATGTTGGGGAACATGGAGCTGTTTGTGATGTTGGGGAATTTGGAGCTGTTTGTGATGTTGGGGAACATGGAGCTGTTTGTGATGTTGGGGAACATGAAGCAGTTTGTGACGTTGGGGAACATGGAGCTGTTTGTGATGTTGGGGAACATGGAGCTGTTTGTGACGATGGGGAACATGGAGCTGTTTGTGACGATGGGGAACATGGAGCTGTTTGTGCTGTTTGTTGCCAGTGATCAGATGGATCTGTTGCTGGAGACTGGATCGCTGAAGGTTTAAACACACAGCTTCTTTGTACACAAAGATTATAAAACCGTCTTATTCCATGGTAAATGTAGCTAGCGTGGGGAACAGGAGATTGTCTGATCAGGACACCCTCATCACTGGCCTTTCCAATCTGGATTTGAAATTCAGTTCTGAGCCAAATCTGACACAAGTATTTTATTCATTCCCAAATGCAGATCCATGTGCCAAGTGATATCCTCCTTGATTACTCAGTTGAAGATGCTCAAACTCCCAGCTGGTGTCTCGGAGGGAACCTCCTGGGAATTCCCAGCATTGTGTAGATCTGCCCAATAGGAAGGAGGAGTTTGCACTGAGAGCCCACAAGGTGGTTGTCATGTTCCTCTGGCTTGACCACAGTCTGGTTTGCAAACACACCCACATCGACAGCAAACAAACGTCTCCCATAAATGATCCCAGCCCACAGCCAGCACGAGGAACTCATTCCTATCATGCACTTGTAAAGAACAAAGAACATAGACATTTGGCCCTCGATGTTGAGCTGACCTGTGGAACCAACCTGAAGCTGATCTACCCCACACTATCCCATTTTCATCCATCTGCCTGTCCAATGACAACTTAAATGTACTTAAACTTGGTGAATCTACTACCATTGTAGGCAGTGCATTCCATACCCTTCCTACTCTCTGAGTAAAGAAACTCCCTCTGACATCTGTCCTATATCTATCACCCCTCAGTTTAAAGCTATGCCCCTCGTGCTCACTGTCACCATACTTGGAAAAAGTCTCTCCCTGTCCACTCTATCTAGCCCTCTGATTATCTTATATGACTCGATTAAGTCACCTCTCAACCTTCTTCTCTCTAACGAAAACAGCCTCAAGTCCCTCAGCCTTTCCTCGTAAGACCTTCCCTCCAAACCAGACAACATCCGAGTAAATCTCCTCTGCACCCTTTCCAAAGCTTCCACATCCTTCTTATAATGCGGTGACCAGAACTGTACACAATACCCCAAGTGCGGCTGTACCAGAGTTTTATACAGCTGCAACATAAGCCCATGGTTCCAGAACTCACTCCCTCTATTAATAAAAGCTAAAACACTGTATGCCTTCTTAACAACCCTGTCAACCTGGGTGGCAACTTTCAAGGATCTGTGCACATGAACACTGAGATCTCTCTGATCATCTACACTACCAAGAATCTTACCATTAGCCCAGTACTCTGCATTCCTGTTGCTCCTTCTAAAGTGAATCACCTCACACATTTCTGCATTAAATTTGCCATTTCTCAGCCCAGCTTTGCCCCTTATCTATGTCCCTCTGTAACCTATAACATCCCTTAGCACTATCCACAACTCCACCGACCTTAGTGTCATCTGCGAATTTACTAACCCATCCTTCTACGTCCTCATGCAGATTGTTTATAAAAATGACGAACAGCAGTGGACTCAACACCGACCCTTGCGGTACCCCACTGGTAACTGGACTCCAGGATGAACATTTCCCATCAACCACCACCCTCTGTCTTCTTTCAGCAAGCCAATTACTGATCCAAACTGCTATATCTCCCACGATCCCATTCCTCCGCATTTTGTACAATAGCCTACTGTGGGGAACCTTATTGAACACCTTACTGAAATTCATATACACCACATCAACCAGTTTACCCTCATCTACCTGTTTGGTCACCTTCTCAAAGAACTCAATAAGTTTTGTGAGGCACAACCTACACTTCACAAAGCCGTGCTGACTATCCCTAATCAATTTATTCCTCACTAGATGATTATAAATCCTATATCTTATAACCTTTTCCAACACTTGACCCACAACTGAAGTAAGGCTCACTGGTCGATAATTACCAGGGTTGTCTCTACTCCCCTTCTTGAACAAGGGAACCACATTTGACTATCCTCCAGCCTTCTGGCACTACTCCTGTAGACAATGACAACATAAAGATCAAAACTAAAGGCTCAGCAATCTCCTCCCTGGCTTCCCAGAGAATCCTGGGATCAATCTCATCTGGCCCAGGGGACTTATCTATTTTCACACTTACCAGAATTGCTAACACCTCCTCCTTGTGAACCTCAATCCCGTCTAGTCTTACCTCAGGTTTTCCACAGTCACACTGCTCGCCTCTCTCTGTGAACATGTTTCCACACTGAGGATCCCCAGGCAGGTTTTTAAAGTCCGGCCGAGACATCAGACATACTCCACGGTCACGGAGCAGCATGTTCTCAAAATCCCTTTTGCTGCAGCTACTGTAGCTTATTGGCCACGGTGCACTGGAAAACAAAAACATCAGAAAAAGGAATTTACGGTCAGCCAATTCACTGCTTCAGTGTGCTCCAACACACAGTAAGACCATGGATGACCTTTCTCTGTAACTCCCCCATCTCATGGTGTCCCATATTCTCTCATTCCCTGAGCATCTACCAATCTATTACTGTTTCCTTTGAAGATACGCAAAAGGGGAATATTCACAGGAACGAGCAGATGGAGAATCCAAAACATACACAACCTGAAGACATTGATCCTCACCTCTGCCTTAAATGGCTGAGCTCATATTTCAAACCCCCTCATTTGCTGCAAGGCTCCAAGAAGCGATGTTTTATCCCAAAGCTTTGTTCTCTATAACAGCTCAAAGCAGTTTCAAGCAGCTCGTGTGAACACTGTCCCAATGTAACATCCACCAAACACAATATATAACAACCCTGTGCCTTTCCTTTCCAACTTCCCCTTCACCAAACAAGCCCAAAGGGTCTCCCTTTCCTGACCGTATGTAGCTAACAGCTTCCTGAGACCCAGGAAAGACCTTAACGAGGAGAGGTGAGGAGGCTGAAGAGTCTCCATATTCCCTGGTGCCTTGTGAAACCTCATGTATCCTCAACATTCAACTGAATCCAGAAAGAAGTTAGTCTTTTGTTTGTTTATAACCCTGTGAGCTTGCAGCCATTTGAGGGTGATTCCCCCCCACCCACCCTGGTTCCTCAGGGGCTGTTCCAGTGAAGATATTACCATGATAGCATTGTCTCCCTTTCATTCCACTGTGGATTTGGTGTGTCAACCTTGGAATTAAGACTGGGAAAGATGTGTTCCCAAAGGGGAGTCATTTTGAGTGAAACAAGTCCCAGTGAGTCACTGGAGTAACGAGTAACTGAATTCAGCGGTAACCCTGATCTGTGGGATGGTCTATGCAAGATCCATCTGGTGAATAAGAAACAGGAAGAGGAGGAAGCCATTCAGCTCCTTGAGTCTGCTCTGTCATTCAAGGGGATTGTGGCTGATCTGACATTCCTCACACCTGCCTTCCTGCTCTTTCTCCAGAACCCTTGATTCCCCGATTGATCAAGAACGTATTTATCGCAGCCTCAAATTCACACAAAGACTCTGCCCCCACAGTTCTCTGCCCTGAAGAGTTTCAAAGACATACAACCCTCTGAGAGTAACAATTCCTCATCTCAGTATTAAATCACTGCCCTTTATTCTGAGTCCTAGACTCTCTCCCATGAGGGAAAACATCCTCTCAGTATTTACTCTGTCACACCCCTTCAGAAACCTGGGTAAAACACAACAGGCCAGGCAGCGTCCGAGGAGCAGGAGAGTCAATGTTTCGAGCATGAGCTCTTCATCAGGTGATGTTGAAGAGCTTGTGTTCGAAACGTTAATTGTCCTGCTCCTCAGATGAACAGCTGCATTGCCTGATTTGACCTCAGGGTGTCCTGGTATTGACCTGGGATTAAGACATTGTGACTGACGAGATGACAAGATTTTCTATTTGCTGAAGGAATACATTTGTTCCTAAAAAAACATTTATTCGCAGGTTTATGAAAGAAATCTGTTGAAAGCCTTTCTTTTGTCCTGGATAGAGTCATCGAGTCCATAAGACTTAGGAGTGGAAGTAAGGCCATTCGGCCCATCAGGTCCACTCCGTTATTCAATCATGGCTGATGGGAATTTCAACACCATTCACCCACACTCTCCCCGAATCCCTTAATTCCTTGTGAGATTAAGAATTTATCACTCTCTGCCTTGAAGACATTTAACGTCCCGGCCTCCACTGTGCTCCATGGCAACGAATTCCACAGGCCCACCACTCTCTGGCTGAAGAAATGTCTCCTCATTTCCAATCTAAATTGACCCCCTCTCATTCTAAGGCTGTGCACACGGGTCCGAGCATTCCCGTCTGACGGAAACAAATTCCTATTGTCCACCCTTTCTAAGCCATTCATTATCTTGTACGTTTCTATTAGATCTCCCCTTAACCTTCTAAACTCTAATGAATACAATCCCAGGATCCTCAGCCATTCATCATATCTTCGGCCTACCATTCCAGGGATCATCCGTGTGAATCTCCGCTGGACATGCTCCAGTGCCAGTATATCCTTCCTGAGGTGTGGAGTCCAAAACTGGACACATAGGACACACCAGATGGCCTCCTTCTTTAGAGACCGCAATTTCCCTTCCCACGTGGTTAAAGATGCCCTCCAACACATCTCGTCCACATCCCGCACCTCCGCCCTCAGACCCCACCCCTCCAACTGTAACAAGGACAGAACGCCCCTGGTGCTCACCTTCCACCCTACCAACCTTCGCATAAACCAAATCATCCACCGACATTTCCGCCACCTCCAAAAAGACCCCACCACCAGGGATATATTTCCCTCCCCACCCCTTTCCGCCTTCCGCAAAGACCGTTCCCTCCGTGACTACCTGGTCAGGTCCACACCCCCCTACGACCCACCCTCCCATTCTGGCACTTTCCCCTGCCACCGCAGGAACTGTAAAACCTGTGTCCACACCTCCTCCCTCACCTCTATCCAAGGCCCTAAAGGAGCCTTCCACATCCATCAAAGTTTCACCTGCACATCCACCAATATCATTTATTGTATCCGTTGCTCCCGATGTGGTCTCCTCTACATTGGGGAGACTGGGCGCCTCCTAGCAGAGCGCTTTAGGGAACATCTCCGAGACACCCGCACCAATCAACCAAACCGCCCCGTGGCCCAACATTTCAACTCCCCCTCCCACTCTGCTGAGGACATGGAGGTCCTGGGCCTCCTTCACCGCCGCTCCCTCACCACCAGACGCCTGGAGGAAGAACGCCTCATCTTCCGCCTCGGAACACTTCAACCCCAGGGCATCAATGTGGACTTCAACAGCTTCCTCATTTCCCCTTCCCCCACCTCATCCTAGTTTCAAACTTCCAGCTCACTTACTGTCTCCTTGACTTGTCCGACCTGCCTATCTCCTTTTCCACCTATCCACTCCACCCTCTCCTCCTTGACCTATCACCTTCATCCCCTCCCCCACTCACCCATTGTACTCTATGTCCATCTCTCCCCACCCCCACCCTCCTCTAGCTTATCTCTCCACGCTTCAGGCTCACTGCCTTTATTCCTGATGAAGGGCTTTTGCCCGAAACGTTGATTTCGCTGCTCGTTGGATGCTGCCTGAACTGCTGTGCTCTTCCAGCACCACTAATCCAGAATTTGATTTTCAGCATCTGCAGTCATTGTTTTTACCTAACCAGAGCTTTATAAAGTCTCAGTAGCACATCACTGCTTTTACATTCCAACCCTCTTGAGATAAATGACATTGCATTTGTTTCTTAACCACAGACTCAACCTGCAAGTGAACCTTTCGAGAATCCTGGACAAGCACTCCCAGATCCCTTTGTACTTTGGCTTTACGAATTTTCTCACCGTTTATAAAACACTCCCATGCCTGTGTTCTTTTTTCCAAAGGGCAAGACCTCGCATTTGCTCACATTGCATTTTATCAGCCATTTCCTGGAACATTCTCCTAAACTGTTTAAATCTTTCAGCAGCCTCCCCACCTCCTCAGAACTACTGGCCTGCCCGCCTAACATCATATCATCACCGAACTTCACCGGAATGCCCCCAGTACCTTCATGAACAGCTGTGACCCCAACACTGAATCCTGCGGGTCACCACTTGTCACCAACTGCCATTCCGACAAAGAACCTTTTATCCCAACCCTCTGCCTTCTGTCAGACAGCCAATCCTCAATCCATGTCAGTAGCTCACCTCAAACACCATGGGCCCTCACCTTGCTCAGCAGCCTCCTGTGACACACCTTATCAAAGGGCCTTTTGGAAGTCTAGGTAGATAACATCCACAGGGGTTCCCTGGTCTAACCTACTCTTCAAAGAACTCTAATGGGTTTATTAGTCACGACCTTTCCTTACTAAATCCATGCTGACTTGTTCTAATTCACGTCATAGAGGTGTACAGCATGGAAACAGACCTTTCAGTCCAACTTGTCCATGCCGACCAGACATCCCAACCTAATCTAGTCCCATTTGCCAGCATTTGGTCCATATCTCTCTAAATCCTTCTTATTTATACATCCGTGCCTTTTCAATGCTGTAATTGTACCAGTCTCCACCACTTCCTCTAGCAGCTCATTCTATGTCCACACCACCCTCTGTGTGAAAACATTGCCCTTTAGGTCCCTTTTAAATCTTTCCCCTCTCACCTTAAACCTACACCCTTTAGTTCTAGACTGTCCCACCCCAGGGAAAAGACCTATTTATCCTATCCATGCCCCTCATGATTTTAAAAACCTTTACAAGGTCACCCCTCAGCCTACACTCCACGGAAAATAGCTCCACCTTATTCAATCTGTCTCTACAGTTCAAACCCTTTCAACTTTCACAATATCTTTCTGATAGCAGAGAGACCAAAATTGGACGCAATATTCCAACAGTGGCCTAACCAATGTCCCGTACAGCCGCAACATGACCTCCCAACTCCTGTACTCAATACTCTGACCAATAAAGGAAAGCATACCAAACGCCTTCTTCACTATCCTATCTACCTGTGACTCCACTTTCAAGGAGCTATGAACCTGCACTCCAAGGTCTCTTTGTTCAGCAACACTGCCGAGGACCTCACCATTAAGTGTATAAGTCCTGCTAAGATTTGCTTTCCCAAAATGCAGCACCTCGCATTTATCTGAATTAAACTCCATCTCCCGCTGCCATTGGCCCATCTTATCAAGATCCTGTTGTAATCTGAGGTAACCTCTTCGCTGTCCACTACACCTCCAATTTTGGTGTCATCTGCAAACTTACTAACTATACTTCCTATATTCACATCCAAATCATTTATATAAATGACGAAAAGCAGTGGGCCCAGCACAGATCCTTCAGATTTGAATTCAGGGAAAAGTGTGGACTGTCGCTCATACACAGCACTATTCACAGAATGGTCACAGGCCTCTGGCCTGTAAAACAACCCTCCAACACCACCCTCTGTCTTCGACCTTCAAACCAGTTCTGTAACAAAATGGTTACTTCTCCCTCTGTTCCATGTGATCTAACCTTGTTAACCAGTCTACTATGAAGAACCTTGTTGAATGCCTCACTGAAGTCCATATGGATCACATCCACTGCTCTGCCTCATCAATTCACTTGGTTACTTTTAAAAAACTCAGTCAAGTCAGTGAGAGGACACTTTTCCATGCACAGAGCCATGTTGACTATCCCTAATCAGTCCTTGCCAACTTTCGTCAATAGTGTCAGTATAATGACATGTCTGAAGGAACATGAACACAAACAGAACAACTCAGGAAACAGTGGGAGCATGATGCTCAGTGGGTTCCAGTCACCAGAGATGCAACAGCTATTGGTTAGTCTGAAAGTAAATCATCTATTCCCTGTTCTCAGTATGAAACAGTTCACAGAGTGAATGCTTCAACAATTAACACAAATACATGTGATAGGCAGCTCATTGTAGTTGTTCGATGTCCTGAATGAGAACCAGAGAAACAAGGCTCACTGTTGAGAAATATACATCACCTTTTTCTCTCGATCATGAGACAGGAGGCTTGTGGACATGCACAACCTCGACCATCATCGTGCAGCATTCCGATATTGTGTCCTATCGAATGGGCCACGGTGGCAACGACATGCAATATATCATCATGGTGGGCCTGGAATGGAGTGGGAGTAAGGTCAGAGAGCACACTGCAATCTCATTCTCAAACTGCAACAAGGACAACATCGATTCATCAAATCAGACAGCACCGAAACAGCCCCTTTGCTTCAGTCAATCCAAACCAGCCAATCTCAATTAGACCTGTTGACCTTTGTTGGCCCATATCACACCAAAACTGATTGGTTCATGAACTTATACAAACGTCCTTTTAAATATTGTAAAGGTACCTGCATCCAGCACTTCCTTAAACATTTATACCACACACAAACCACTCTGGGTATAAACACGGTGCCCCCATGTCCTTTTTAAATGGTTCTCAGCTCAATTTAAATAAATACACCAACATTTGAATCACTCCGACTTCCTGAAAACACTTTTGCTATTCACCTCAGGAACAGCCCATGTGATGGAAGAAACCTCTGCAAATGGACCCCTTAGATTCCGGAAAAACAGGGAAAAAAGGTCCAGACTTTCTAGACTCGCGTTTGAACTCACACATTCCAGAGAGTGAAACCAATTCAGAAAGTCCTTCATACAGCAGAGGGAGCAGAACAGGACGGAGGGGGAGCAGAACAGGACACTGGGGGAGCAGAACAGGACACTGGGGGAGCAGAACAGGACACTGGGGGAGCGGAACAGGACACTGGGGGAGCAGATCAGGACACTGGGGGAACAGAACAGGACACTGGGGGAGCGGAACAGGACACGGGGGGAGCGGAACAGGACACTGGGGGAGCAGATCAGCAGACAGGGGGAGCAGAACAGGACGGAGGGGGAGCAGAACAGGACGGAGGGGGAGCAGAACAGGACACTGGGGGAGCAGAACAGGACACTGGGGGAGCAGAACAGGACGGAGGGGGAGCAGAACAGGACGGAGGGGGAGCAGAACAGGACACTGGGGGAGCAGAACAGGACGGAGGGGGAGCAGAACAGGACACTGGGGGAGCGGAACAGGACACTGGGGGAGCGGAACAGGACACTGGGGGAGCAGATCAGGACACTGGGGGAACAGAACAGGACACTGGGGGAGCAGAACAGGACACTCGGGGAGCAGAACAGGACACTGGGGGAGTGGAACAGGACACTGGGGGAGCAGAACAGGACACTGGGGGAACAGAACAGGACACTGGGGGAGCAGAACAGGACGCAGGGGGAGCAGAACAGGACACTGGGGGAGTAGAACAGGACACTGGGGGAGCAGAACAGGACACAGGGGGAGCAGAACTAGAGACTGGGGGAGACGAACAGGACGCTCGGGGAACAGAACAGGACACTGGGGGAGCAGAACAGGACGCAGGGGGAGCAGAACAGGACACTGGGGGAACAGAACAGGACACTGGGGGAGCAGAACAGGACACTGGGGGAGCAGAACAGGACACTGGGGGAACAGAACAAGAGACAGGGGGAGCAGAACAGGACACTGGGGGAGCAGAACAGGACACTGGGGGAGCAGAACAGGACACTGAGGGAGCAGAACAGGACACTGGGGGAAAAGAACAGGACACTGGGGGAACAGAACAGGACGCTGGGGGAACAGGACAGGACGCTGGGGGAACAGAACATGACGCAGGGGGAGCATAACAGGACACTGGGGGAGCATAACAGGACACTGGGGGAGCAGAACAGGACGCAGGGGGAGCAGAACAGGACGCAGGGGGAGCAGAACAGGACACTGGGGGAACAGAACAGGACTCAGGGGGAGCAGAACAGGACACTGGGGGAACAGAACAGGACACTGGGGGAGCAGAACAGGACACTGGGGGAGCAGAACAGGACACTGGGGGAGCAGAACAGGACACAGGGGGAGCAGAACAGGACACAGGGGGAGCAGAACAGGACACTGGGGGAACAGAACAGGACACTGGGGGAGCAGAACAGGACACTGGGGGAGCAGAACAGGACACTGAGGGAGCAGAACAGGACACTGGGGGAGCAGAACAGGACATTGGGGGAGCAGAACAGGACACTGGGGGAGCAGAACAGGACACTGGGGGAGCAGAACAGGACACAGGGGGAGCAGAACAGGACACAGGGGGAGCAGAACAGGACACTGGGGGAGCTGAACTAGAGACAGGCGGAGCAGAACAGGACACTGGGGGAACAGAACAGGACACTGGGGGAACAGAACAGGACACTGAGGGAGCAGGACAGGACACTGGGGGAGCAGAACAGGACACTGGGGGAACAGAACAGGACACTGGGGGAGCAGAACAGGACATTGGGGGAGCAGAACAGGACACTGGGGGAGCAGAACAGGACACTGGGGGAGCAGAACAGGACACAGGGGGAGCAGAACAGGACACAGGGGGAGCAGAACAGGACACTGGGGGAGCAGAACAGGACACAGGGGGAGCAGAACAGGACACTGGGGGAACAGAACAGGACACTGGGGGAACAGAACAGGACACTGGGGGAACAGAACAGGACACTGGGGGAACAGAACATGACGCAGGGGGAGCAGAACAGGATACTGGGGGAACAGAACAGAACACTGGGGGAGCAGAACTGGACACTGGGGGAACAGAACTGGACACTGGGGGAACAGAACAGGACACTGGGGGAGCAGAACAGGATACTGGGGGAGCAGAACAGGACACTGGGGCAGCAGAACAGGACACCGGGGGAACAGAACAGGACTCACGGGGAGCAGAACAGGACACTGGGGGAACAGAACAGGACACTGGGGGAGCAGAACAGGACACTGGGGGAGCAGAACAGGACACTGGGGGAGCAGAACTAGAGACTGGGGGAGCAGAACAGGACACTGGGGGAACAGAACAGGACACTGGGGGAAGAGAACAGGACACTGGGGGAGCAGAACAGGACACTGGGGGAGCAGAACAGGACACTGGGGCAGCAGAACAGGACACCGGGGGAACAGAACAGGACTCACGGGGAGCAGAACAGGACACCGGGGGAGCAGAACAGGACACTGGGGGAGCAGAACAGGACACTGGGGGAACAGAACAGGACACTGGGGGAGCAGAACAGGACACTGGGGGAGCAGAACAGGACACTGGGGGAGCAGAACAGGACTCACGGGGAGCAGAACAGGACACCGGGGGAGCAGAACAGGACACAGGGGGAGCAGAACAGGACACTGGGGGAGCAGAACAGGACACTGGGGGAGCAGAACAGGACACTGGGGGAACAGAACAGGACACTGGGGGAGCAGAACAGGACACTGGGGGAGCAGAACAGGACACTGGGGGAGCAGAACAGGACTCACGGGGAGCAGAACAGGACACAGGGGGAGCAGAACAGGACACTGGGGGAGCAGAACAGGACACTGGGGGAACAGAACAGGACACTGGGGGAGCAGAACTGGACACTGGGGGAGCAGAACTGGACACTGGGGGAGCAGAACTGGACACTGGGGGAGCAGAACAGGACACTGGGGGAGCAGAACACGATACTGGGGGAGCAGAACAGGACACTGGGGGAGCAGAACAGGACACAGGGGGAGCAGAACTAGAGACTGGGGGAACAGAACAGGACACTGGGGGAACAGAACAGGACACTGGGGGAGCAGAACAGGACACTGGGGGAGCAGAACAGGACACTGGGGGAGCAGAACAGGACACTGGGGGAGCAGAACAGGACTCAGGGGGAGCAGAACAGGACACAGGGGGAGCAGAACAGGACGCAGGGGGAGCAGAACAGGACACTGGGGGAGCAGAACAGGACACTGGAGGAGCAGAACAGGACACTGAGGGAGCAGAACAGGACACTGAGGGAGCAGAACAGGACACTGGGGGAGCAGAACAGGACACTGGGGGAACAGAACAGGACTCAGGGGGAGCAGAACAGGACACTGGGGGAACAGAACAGGACTCAGGGGGAGCAGAACAGGACACTGGGGGAACAGAACAGGACTCAGGGGGAGCAGAACAGGACACTGGGGGAGCAGAACAGGACACTGAGGGAGCAGAACAGGACACTGAGGGAGCAGAACAGGACACTGGGGGAGCAGAACAGGACACTGGGGGAACAGAACAGGACTCAGGGGGAGCAGAACAGGACACTGGGGGAGCAGAACAGGACACTGGGGGAGCAGAACAGGACACTGGAGGAGCAGAACAGGACACTGAGGGAGCAGAACAGGACACTGAGGGAGCAGAACAGGACACTGGGGGAGCAGAACAGGACACTGGGGGAACAGAACAGGACTCAGGGGGAGCAGAACAGGACACTGGGGGAGCAGAACAGGACACTGGGGGAGCAGAACAGGACACTGGGGGAACAGAACAGGACACTGGGGGAGCAGAACAGGACACTGGGGGAGCATAACAGGACACTGGGGGAGCAGAACAGGACACTGGGGGAACAGAACAGGACTCAGGGGGAGCAGAACAGGACTCAGGGGGAGCAGAACAGGACACTGGGGGAGCAGAACAGGACACTGGGGGAGCAGAACAGGACACTGAGGGAGCAGAACAGGACGCAGGGGGAGCAGAACAGGACACTGGGGGAGCAGAACAGGACACTGGGGGAACAGAACAGGACACTGGGGGAGCAGAACAGGACACTGGGGGAGCAGAACTGGACACTGGGGGAGCAGAACTGGACACTGGGGGAACAGAACAGGACACTGGGGGAACAGAACAGGACACTGGGGGAGCAGAACAGGACACTGGGGGAGCAGAACAGGACACTGGGGGAGCAGAACAGGAGACTGGGGGACAGAACAGGACACTGGGGGAAAAGAACAGGACACTGGGGGAACAGAACACGACACTGGGGGAGCAGAACAGGACACTGGGGGAGCAGAACAGGACACTGGGGGAACAGAACAGGACTCAGAGGGA